>NC_053424.1:98049729-98361815 GCF_007990345.1 Gossypium hirsutum | reverse complement strand
CCTCCAGCACAGCCATGTCCCTTGGACCACATGGGCGTGTGAGCCTTGAAACTTAGAAAATTTTTTGAAATGTCGCGAAAAATTCTTAGAGTTTCCAATTAAGTCTCGACTCAATTCCAATGCTTATTTTGGGCCTCGAGGGTTCATTTAAGGGATGATACAAATAATTTGGGTTAATAAATAGTAATTTACGTGAATTATCTAAAAAATGTTCTGAAAGTTCTGGTAATGCTCTGTAACCCTATCTCGGCGACAGATACAGGTTAAAGGGTGTTACAAAATAGGCCACAACTACCAGTCCGTTTTTCCTGCCTACCTACGAGTATAATATTTCGATCCAATCTTTATTTCTATTTTTCAAATTATATATATGTATATCTATATTGTTCTGGTTTGATATTGTGATTTAAAAAAAATACATTACTGTTTATTTTACTAACGTATTAGCTCATTAATTCTTCATGTCACGTTGGTGTCACGATACCCTATCACCTGTGTCATGACACTAATGATAGTTTATGAGCTAAGGCATATCTTCAGGGTTGTGTCACGACATTGAAGGCAGACTGTAACACCCCTAACCTGTATCCACCGTCAAAATAGGGTTACAGAGCATTACCAAAATAAACAGATCAAATACAGATATTTTATATTATTTAACATTCATGTTAGATATTATTCATAAAGTCCCTTATATGAGCCATCGATGCCCAAAACATACATTAGAAACAAGTTGGAACTAAACCAAGTACTTAGAGAATTTTTCGCGAATTTTTAAAATTTTTCCTAGACGCAAGGTACAAACGCCCGTGTGGTCAAGCCGTGTGGGCATTCAAAATGGGGCACACTACCATGTCCCAGCCCGTAGCTGTACCCATGTAACTCTCTGACTTGGATCACACAGCCAAGTTCCGCGTCTGTGTGCTAGGTCGTGTGTAGGTACAGGGGTTACACGGTCAAGCCACACGCCCGTGTGCCAGGCCATGTGAAAAATCTTGAGCATTCTATTTTAAATTTTAAAGATGTAGGGGACACATAGCCAAACAACACGCCCATGTATTAGGCTGTGTGTCACACATGGTTGAGACACACGTCCGTGTAGATGAAAATAGACCATTTTCAAGGCCACTTTTCTCACCCAATTAGTCTTCCACCTACATAAACACTTTAACACATACTCAAGCCAATCCAAGACATTTAAACTAAGCCAAAAATAAAGTCTTATGCATGACATATTACTCCATAAACCCATATATCCAAACTTACCTATTTGACCAAAAATACATTTAGACATACTTATGAAATTTTCTATCAATTGTCCATACTTAACACTCATATAAAACATGACCTTATCTCATATATATATACATCAAAACACATTTATTGTAACACCCCTAACCCATATCTGTCGTTGGAATAAGGATTACGAGACATTACCGGATAACACACTTCATTCACACACATTTATACATTCATACTCATAATCCATTCATATCAATCACAATGTCTCTTATAAGGTCCTACGAGACCTTAAAACATGCTTAGAAATGGTTCGGGACTAAACCAATAACATAAACAAACTTTAGGAAACTTAGAAAATTTTCTTTAATTTCAGGGTCACACGCCCGTGTAAATAGGTTGTGTGCCTCACACGACCACCAGACACGCCCGTGTCACAGGCCATGTGAAAACAGGGCATACATACTGACTTGTACCACACGACTTAGGACACGCCCGTGTTCCAGGCCGTGTAAAATCTAAGGGGGTTATTGACTTGGGTCACATGGCTGACCACATGCCCATGTGCCAGCCCGTGTGTCACACATGGCCAGTAGAAATGCCCGTGTGTCTAGATCATGTCAAACCTGTAGGATATACTGACTTTAATTTAAAGGGTACCTCAGAGGACACATGGCTATGTAACATGACCGTGTGTCTCACACGACTGAGACACACGCCCATGTCTCTGCCCGTGTGGACAAAAATAGGCTATCTGCAAAGCTAATTTGCCACCCTTTTCTCATACACACCTAATCATCAAAATGGCTTCATTACAACACATATATAGGCAGCCAAACCATGCTAATTCACTCACAAATCATGCCCTTTATCATCAACCATTTCAATTACTCAATTCCACAACCAAAACATACCATTTCACTATGCCACAAATCTTCAAACTTGCATAACTTTTAAATGCATTTACCCAACAACTTACCACATAATTCATGCCTCAAAATATACCATTTTATTACCTCAAAGTCAAGCCACAATATGCCAAATTCCAAACTTTAGTACAATAATTAATAACCAATCAAAAGATCAACCATTTAGCTATATCAACAACTATGGCAAACATACCAAATTAAGCCAACATATAAGGCATTATATACATCACATACATATCAATTGTCAAAATATAAATCAAGCCAATTTAAATGGTCATACACATCACCATTTACAAGCCAAATCTCATGGCTAAAATCAAGTCTCAAAACATACCACAATAACACTAGTCTATACATGCCATATACCATATATACAAAACTCCAAAAGTACCAATAAGATAATCGATAGTGTGATAACGTATTCCCGACGATCCCCGAGTCTGAGCTAGCTTCGATAATCCATAAAACCAGGAAAGAACACACAAAGTAAGCTTTAAAAACTTAGTAAGCCATATACAAGCAAAGCTATAACTTAAATATTTGCATTTCAATTCAAATAAGTTTAACATAGCTACTATCATTCAAATTCACAAACCTTTCCATTGAATATATATTCAATGTCTTAATCAAGTTGATCAAATATTTCCTTTTTGTAATATTCATATGAATTTCGTACGTATCTGATTCGCTTAGCTCATTCACATATTCTTTCTCGACTTAACTATGGTCATTGAACCGTTCAAAATTATTAAGGATACTCGAAAATCACATAAGCTCATACAATGCTATATCCCAAATATGGTGTTACATGTTATCACATATCGATGCCACTGTCCTAGACAGGGTCTTACACGAACATGATTAACGTTGCCAATGTCCCAGACATGGTCTTACTCGTAATCTCAATACAATGCCAATGTCCCAGACATGGTCTTACATGTAATCACGTCTTGATAACCTAATGTACATTCGTATCCTATACTATTCCTAAGGTTCGTACGAGACTTTAGGATGTCGTAACTTCATCAATTCATGCTCGTACTTGCTTATTCGACATTCATAGCAATTCAATGATAATAAAACATATATAATTCAATTCAAAGACATTTATTTTCATATAAACTTACCTCGTAGTCGAAATAGACGAATCGGATCGATTACTCGATAACTTTCGATTTCCCTCGATCTAAATTCGATTTCTTTCTTTCAAGATCTTAAATTGAGCTTCATCATAGCCGAACCCTAGAACACATCCATGGCTTTCTTTTCTTTGTATTTTCGGTGGAATCAAGAAAAGATGGTGATAATACATTATGTTTTATTTTACTTAAGTTATTAATAAATTACTAAATTAACCTTTGTAATAACCTTTAATATTACTTAAATAAGTGTCCATAAATGTCCACCAACACATATAAGGGTACAAATAACACATAAGGACCTTCAATTTAATATCATATAACATTTAGACACTTTAAACATGTAGAATGCAACATTTGCATTTTACGCGATTTAGTCCTTTTTTTCTAAATTGAGCTATTAAACGATAAAATTAGCTCATGAAATTTTCATACATATATATTCACATGCTGATAACACCAAAAATAATATTAAAATAATTTTCTGACCTCAAATTTGTGATTCCAAAACCACTGTTCCGATTTAGCTAAAACGGGCTGTTACATTTATCACAAGCCATACCAATGGCTAATTACAACCAAAACATTTATATGCCAACATTGGCTATTTAAATCTATCCATGCCATTATAACCAAAATTAATTTACTATTTAGGGTTCATTTGTTTACATGTAAAAGATTTTACAGAAAATGTTTTCTACATTTTCCTATGTTTGTTTCACAAAAAATAGTTTGGTCAATAGAAAATGACTTACAGGTCAAGGTAAAATAAGCCCTTTTTCCTTTTATTTTTTGAATTCATGTGGACTATGTTTTCCTTTTATATTATTAAAGCCCAATCCGATTATTTGTTTCAAAAAAAAAGTAAGACTTTTTTTCCTGTAAAATGACTTACTCTTTTGAAAAGCGTAAGTCATTTTCCGGAAAAGAACTCATCTATAGATAATTCTATTTTTATATAAAAATTAAATTATATCAAGCTTAAAATTATTATATTGATAATAAATTTTATTTTTATTTCTAAAAATATTTAAAATATTACATTTTTAATATTATTAAACATACATATTTAATTACTTATATTTAGTCTTATAATAAATTATTAATATAATAAATATAATTTATTATTTTAATAAATTATTTAATATTTCAATTTTATTTTAATAATAAATTTTAAAAATAATAATTTTAATAATATTATTCACATTTTATTGAAAATATTCAATATTAATATTTTAATAATAAATATTTATTACAATTATAAATATATTCATAATAATTGTTTTGTAGTATAAAGGTTAAAATATGTCATAAGCCTATGTATACTTCATAGATTTGTAATTCAGTCTTTGTAATTTTATTTTTAAGAATTTAGTCCCTTTACTTTTCAAATTTGAAAATCAAGTCCAATTATTAACATCATTAATTTTTTTCAATTTTGTTGATGTCACATTTTTAAATAAAAAATTCTCACTTAGTAGTCATGTAATTTAAAAGTGACGTTGTAATAAATCTGAATTTAACATAATACTTTTTATGTATGCAAAAACAATGTAAAATATAACATTATAGATAAAAATAAATTCAATTAAACAATGAAAAAGTAAGAAAAGCTCAAATATATATTTGTTTAATTGAAAACAACTTTAATGAAATATTTTTAACAAATCTACCAAACAACAAAAAATATTTTACATAGATTCATTCAAACACTAGAAAATATTAGTTTTTCCAGAAAAGTAAATCATTTTCTAGAAATCATCCCGGAAGTCATTTTCAATGAAACTATGGAGCCTTATACCGAAATGAGCCGATGGATAGTGTGATGTGTCTCCGACCAACTTCCAACCTTAACGAGCTTCCGAGCTACTATAAAATAGAGGAAATAAAATAGAGTAAGCATTTATTACTTAGTAAGTTCGTATAACAGGAAATAAACTTACCATTCATTTATATTTAATTTAAGCATACAAAATGCATCCAAGCAATTTGGCTAATGACCTAAACACACAACTTTATCAACATGTTAGTCATGTATTTCATGTGAATATCAAGAATCAGGGATAAGCTCATCAAATATCAAATTTCCATGTGTTTTCAGGTGTATATAGGTAATATCTCATTCAAAATTCACCTTAACTTATATCAGAACTTTGTCCATTGAACCATTTGAAATATCGATGAATACATGGTAATACACACGAAGTGTATGAATCTATAATCCGTCAATTCATATTCAGGAGTGCTCATTAAAGCACACAATCGGGAAGCCCTCTCTCGAGCCATATGACGTGAAGCTCATCTGAACCATGTAACAGGAAGTTTATCCAGACTGTATAACAGGAAGCTCACAATAGCCATAGTCAGGAAGCTCATGCGAGCCAATAACGGGTAGCCCCGAAGAGTCATTAACGAGAAGCTCTAGATAGCTATATATCAGGAAGTTCAAACAAGCCATATCGGGAAGCTCCGGAGAGCCATTAATCAGGAAACTCAAAAAAAGCCTTTAATCAAAAAGCTCACGAAGATCCATATATCAGGATGCTCATAAGAGCTGTGGTGTGTCTACAACACATGTAGAATCACAACCAATCGGGATCCTCTGAAGAGCTATTAACAGGAAACTCACAAGAACCATATAACGGGAAGCTCGAGAGGGCCATATATCGGGATGCTCATGAGAGCTAATAAGGGGACGCTCTTTCGAGCTGTGTTGTGTCTACAACATATGCAGGACCACAACCAATTCGGGAACCCTTTATCCATCGAATCTCATTTATCCAAATAGGATTTAATATTTGTCAGGTATTGTCGGATATGTGATCGATTTCATATATATGACATTTACACAATTCACATATACAACATCCAGTTCAAACATATAAATATACAAAATTTAGTTACACGAACTTACCACGATAATTGTTCATGTACGCAAAATCTACTAATTTGACACTTTTTCTTTTCTATGATCTAACTCCGTATTTGGTCTATTCAAATCTATATGAATGAATTTAACATCAATTTAATACAATTCATATTCAATTTAATCTAATTCACATCCTAGGAAAAATTACCATTTTGCCCCTATACTTTTAATTAATGATGATTTCGTCCTTAGGCTCGGAAAATGAAATTCATGCAATTTAATCCTTATTCCAAGCCTAGACGATTTTTATATATCACAATAGCAGCCCATGTATTTCATAAAATTAAAAAATTTTCCATGAATTTTATAATTTTTCAATTTAGTCCCTGAATCATGATTTCATCAAAATTTCCTTAACAAAAGTTGTTTATCTTCGATAGTCACAAACCATTAGCATTGATTTAATCTTCGATTCAGATACTTTAGTGTCCAATAAATAAGCAAGGTAAGCATCATATCCTTTTCTGACATATTTCTATGCTGACATGGCTGATATCACATGAAACAACCCATCCAATTTATCTGATTCAATACAGAGCATTTCACCATTCTGACATTTCAACACAATATGCTTCTTTTTACAATTTACCATGGCATCTTGTTGAGTTAACCAGTCCATACCCAAAATCACATCAAATTCATCAAATGGCAATAACATCAAATCAGCTGGGAAACAGAAACCCTGTATCATTAACGAACAATTCTTACAAATTTTATCCACCATTACATACTGGTCCAGGGGGTTCGATACTTTAACCACGAATTCAGTGGACTCAACAGGTAATTTTTTATTATTCACTAAATTCATGCAAATATATGAATGTGTCGAACCAAGATCTATTAAAGCAATTATATCAGTATCAAGAAGAGAAAAAGTACCAATGATAATGTTAGGTGCAGAGGCATCCTCACATGCAAGAATAGCATATGTTCTTGCTGGTGCTCGTGCTTCTAATCTGACAATGAAATCTTTTGTCGTACCCTGGCTACCACTAACATTGCCAGGATTACGGGGTGGTCTACCTCTTGTAGCGGGGTTACTCGGCCTTGAAGTTTGAATAGTATCTTTTTTAGGCTTTTCTGGGCAGTCTCTGAGATAGTGGTCAAAAGAACCACATCTAAAACAGGATCCACTTTTCATTCGGCACTCACCAAAATGAAATTTATTACAGTGCTAGCATCTGGGTTTGATATTTCTTACACTACCCGCACTTGCTACAGATGTAGCTTGAGATCTTGAACTGGAACATGAAATACTTTTATCTCTTCTAGAGTACCCCACAAAGATAGTAAAACAGACAAAATTTTTCTTTGATTTCTTTGAAACTGATTGTTATGACTTTCCCATAAATCTTTTACTCGAAGTTCTAGCTTCTATCTCAGCCTGTTTCTTTTCTTTACTCAACTCTTCAGCTTTATGTGCTCAGTCAACTAGTGCAACAAATTCTTTTAATTCAAGAATCTCAACCAATAACTTGATGTCTTCATTCAGACCCTTTTCAAACTGATTACACATTGCGATTTCAGTCGGGATACACTCTCGAGCATATTTACTTAGTCAAACAAATTCCTGTTAATACTCAGATACAATCATATTCTCCTGTTTAAGCTCTAAAAGATCCTTCCATTTTTTATCCAGGAATCTCTGACTGATATACTACTTTTTGGATTCAGTTTGGAAGAATTCCCAAGTGACACTTTCTTTCGGTACAACAGAAACCAGTGTATCCACAACTAGTAAGCCAAGTCTTTTAGCAGAGACACTGCACATTTTAAACACTTAGCCGGTGTACAAGATAATTCATCCAGAACCCTGATAGTATTTTCTAACTAGAATTCAGCCATTGTAGGATCATCTTCGGCTGTTGCTCTGAATTCTTCTGCTCCATATTTACGGATTTTATTACAAGAGGCTTACCAGTTCTAACAAGTTCTATACCTTGTGGCATATCAAGAACTGATTGAGAGACAGGAGAGGGAGGTTGTTGTACAGCCAGATTTGTTCTTACAAATTCTGTAAACCATTTTTTCATCACTTGGAAAAAGGCTTTTTTAGCCCCTCCTCCTCAGCCCATAGATACAGGTCTTCTACTACTTGAGGCTGCTCTTTGAACCAAAGCTTGAATATTGCTCTCAGCTTGTTCGAATTCATCTATGTTAGACAACATTACTATATGAAAAACATGTTTAAAATGGTCAGAAGATATCACACTATCACAGGTTATATAATGGCATGTATAGCTAAACTTGTACTTGCTACGTTAGTCTGAGAATCGACTAAACCGTAGCTCTGATACCAATAAATGAACACCCTTAACCCGTATCTGCTGCTAGAACACGATTACGGAGCATTACCAGAATAAACAAATCAAATATAGACATTTTATATTATTTAACATTTATGTCAGATATTATTCATAAAGTCCATTATATGAGCCCTCGATGCACAAAACTTACATTAGAAACAAATCTGAACTAAACTACGTACTCAGAGAATTTTTTGCAAAATTTCAAAATTTTTCTTAGGTGTAGGGTACACACGCCTATATGGTCAGCCTATATGGCTCACATGGCCAAGATACATGCCCGTGTCTCAGGCCGTGTGGGCATTTCGAATAGGGTATATGACCATGTCCCATCCCGTGTAACTCTCTCACTTGGATCACACGGCCAAGTCCCACACCCATGTCCTAGGTCGTGTGTAGGTGCAAGGGTTACACGGCCAAGCCACACGCCCGTGTGCCAGGCCGTGTGAAAAATCCTGAGCATTTTGTTTTAAATTTTCAAGATGCATAGAACACATGGGCAAACCACACGCCCGTGTGCTAGGTCGTGTGTCACACACGGCTGAGACACACGTCTGTGTCTCTACCCGTGTAGACGAAAATAGGCCATTTTCAAGGCCACTTTTCTCACCTAATTAGTCTTACACCTACATAACTACTTTAACACATACACAAGCCAATCCAAGGCATTTAAACTAAGCCAAAAATCAAGTCTTATGCATGACATATTACTTCATAAATCCATATATCCAAACTTACCTATTTGACCAAAAATACATTTAGACATACTTATGAAATTTATTATCAATTGACCATACTAAACATCCATATCAAACATGACATTATCTCATATATATATATACATCAAAACACATTTATCACAAGCCATACCAACGGCTAATTACAACCAAAACATTTATATGCCAAAATTGGCTATTTAAACCTATACATGCCATTATAACCAAAAAATAATTTCCTATTTATACTGAAATGAGTCGATGGATAGTGTGATGTGTCTCCGACCAGTTTCTAACCTTAACGAGCTTCTGAGCTACTATAAAATAGAGAAATAAAATAGAGTAAGCCTTTATTGCTTAGTAAGTTCGTATAACAAGAAATAAATTTACCATTCATTTACATTTAAGGTAAGCATACAAAATGCATCCAAGCAATTTGGCTAATAGCCTAAACACACAACTTCATCAACATATTAGTCATGTATTTCATGTGAATATCAAGAATCAGGGATGAGCTCATCAAATATCAAATTTCTATGTGTTTTCAGGTGTATACAGGTAATATCTCATTCAAAATTCACCTAAAATTATATCAGAACTTGTTCGTTGAACCATTTGAAATATCGATGGATACACAGTAATACACATGAAGTGTATGAATCTGTAATCTATCAATTCATATTCTGGAGTGCTCATTAAAGCACATAATCAGGAAGCCCTCTCTCGAGCCATATAACGGGAAGCTCATGTGAGCCATGTAATAGGAAACTTATTCAGACTGTATAACAGGAAGCTCATAAGAGCCATGGTTGGAAAGCTCATGCAAGCCAATAACGGGTAGCCCCAAAAAGTCATTAACGAGAAGCTCCAGATAGCTATATATCAAGAAGTTCAAACGAGCCATATCGAGAAGCTCCGGAGAGCCATTAATCAGGAAGCTCACGAAGAGCCATATATCAGGACACTCATAAGAGCTGTGGTGTGTTTACAACACATGCAGAATCACAACCAATCGGAATGCTATATAGAGCTATTAATGAGAAGCTTGCAAGAACCATATAACAGGAAGCTCGAGAAAGCCATATATCGGGATGCTCATGAGAGTTAATAAAGGGAAACTCTTTTGAGCTATTGTGTGTTCGCAACATATGCAGGACCACAACCAATTCAGGAACCCTTTATCTATCGAATCTCATTTATCCAAAGGGGACTTAATATTTGACGGGCATTGTCGGATATGTGATCAATTTCATATATATGGCATTTACACAATTCACATATACAAAATTTAATTCAAACACATAAATATACAAAATTTCGTTACACGAACTTACCTTGACAATTGTTCGTGTACGCAAAATCTACTAATCCGATACGTTTTCTTTTCCACGATCTAACTCCGTATTTGGTCTATTCAGATCTATATGAATGAATTTAACATCAATTTAATACAACTAATATTCAATTTAATCCAATTCACATCCTAGGTAAAATTACAATTTTTCCCCTATACTTTTAATTAATGACGATTTCGTCCCTAGGCTCGGAAAATGAAATTCATGCAATTTAATCCTTATTCCAAGCCTAGCCAATTTTTACATATCACAATAGCAGCCCATGTATTTCATAAAATTTATAATTTTTCCATGAATTTTACAGCTTTTCAATTTAGTCCCTAAATCATGATTTCATCAAAATTTCCTTAACAAAAGTTGTTTATCTATCAACAACCTTTCATTTTCTATCATAAAACTTCATAATTCATACATACTCATCTATGGAATAAATTTAATACTTTGATAACTTTACAAATTAATCCCCGAGATAGATAGATTAAGCTATTACGATCTAAAAATATAAAAATTACTAAAAACGTGACAAGAATCCATACCTAATTGAACTAAAATAACTTGCTTGAACTCAACACCCAAAAACTAGGGTTTCCATGTCTTTTAATTGGGAAAGATGTTATAAAATGATGATATTATATATTTATTTTATTTATCATCTTTTATTTATTTACTTTCCAATTTAGTCATTTTCTTTTCTTAAATTTCCATGGATGAACCATCATACTTATCTAATAACCCCTTTTAATGGTCTATTTTCCATATAAGGACCTTCAATTTTGAAGTTCATAGCTATTTGATCTTTTTAGCTACTAGAATTTAACTTTTTCATTTTATGCAATTTGGTCCTTTTATCAATTAAACATGTAATCAGTAAAATTTCCTAATGATTTTTTTTTGCGATATTCCTATCATATGATAGACCATAAAATAATTTTTTTACGGACTTGAATTTGTGGATATACCACGGTTAAGCATGTAACGTAGTGCTAAGTGGATATACCACGGTTAAACATGTAACGTGGTGCTAAGTGGATATGTCACGGTTACATATATTGATTCATTAACGTGGTGCTAAGTGGATATACCATGGTTAAACATGTTAATTTGAAAAGTGGCGCTAAGTGCGTATGCCACAATTACATGTTAGCCCAACAGTGTAGAGCTATGTGCTAAAACCACCGGATATTGTTACTTTCTAAAGTGTTCACCGGGAGAAACAAGTTTGCTAAATGAAATTTAACGTGAAAAAAAATGTGGGATAATATCAGAATATGAATATATGAGTTTTGAATTATGATTTTGATATGTGATTATGGATAAGTATTATCTTGAAAGTTGATAATAAGAAATTTTAGTGAAGGAATGAGATTTGGGATAAACAGTCTAAAACAGCAGCAGGGGAGTGACTTTGAAAAATCACCAAAAATAGTAGAAGTTGAACTAGAAGTGGAATGAGATATGGAATTAAATTTTATTAAATCTATTTTGCATATAAAAGAAATAGAGAAAATAAAGGAATTCTTTATTTTGAGATATTTATATTTTTGTAAGACTGGTTCAGACTGATTTAGTGATCTTCTATTCTAAATTTTAAAAATCATTAAAAATTGTAAAAATATATTTAAGGAACATAATTTATATGTTTTGATTCCTTATTGAATTTATTTTTAGAAGAAAGAAACGATAACCTCATTTGAATTTGGTAGAAAAATATAATTAAATTTTAGTGAAGAGTGGTCGAAGCTGTCAAACAGCAAAATAGGGAATACTTTAAATAATAAACTATACTTATTGGCTGGACCAAAAATTATGAAAGTTTTATGATGGAAATATATATGAGTCTAGTTTCTGGGAAAATTTACGGATCTTAATTTGGAGTTCCTTAGCTCAAGATATAAATGATTTAGTGACTATGACGCAAGAAAACAGCTTAACCAGAACATGTGTAAATGTACAATTGGGATAGTTTTACTATGGAAAGCAAGTTAGTAAATTGCTTATTATTTTCATGTGAGCTTACTAAGCGGAAAGCTTACCCCCTCCTTTCCATTTCTTTTAGTGTTGTCAAGTTCACTCGGGATTGGAGATCGTCGAAGGCAGCATCACACTATCAAGCCAACACATTGACAATATAAACACATATGCTAGAATTATCAAGTGAGTGGCATGTATAGGGACCTAGTTTTATAACATGTGTTATTAAAATTTGGCCAAATATATTGGTCTTTAGTGAGCTAATGATTCTGACTTATAAATCTAGCTATTCATGTTATGTCTGATATTGGTGCTGTGCATATGTTTGTTTGCCATGCATGGTTGGTAATATGTTATGTGTTGTTGTAACAATGCCATGCTTGTGTCTTGATTGTGAATATATAATTACTCAAATATGCCATGTCAATTGCTATGAAAATGTATAAGTGTATGTAGGTAATTAAGGGTGACAATTGGTTTGAAAAATAGCCTTGAAATTGACCACACGGCCCAATCCACATGGGCGTGTGGCTCTCCGAAGCAAGAAAATTAGTTAAGTTTCCCAAAAATTTTCAAAGTTCTTAGTTTAGTCCCAAACCACCCCAATGTATATTTGTAACGCACCAACTTTCGGGAATTCTGTGAATGTTGGCATAGGTTTAATTATGTTAGTGGGCCTCTAGAAGGCCCAAGCTTAAGATAGAACCCGGTAATTTTAGTTAATTTTTGTTCCATAAGAAAAAGGGGGTGAAATTATGAAATAGGACCTATGTGAAAATGTTTGAAAATGCTATAGGCTAAATTGAAGTGGCCAAATAAATAGGAGTGCAAAATAGGAGGATTTGCATGACAAACCTCCCATTTTACATGAAGTGGCCAGCCATCATGTTGTTGTAGACAATATGAGCACTTGATATCCATAATTCATGGTACAAGTTGATAATGGTTTAGGTAAATGTTCCATGATGGGCATTTCATGTCTTTTGCATTAAATAATTAAATGGATGAAATATGAAATTTTATTAAAAGAAAAAGGGGTGAAAAGAACAAAGTTTTATCCATCTTTGTTCATCATAGCATAAAGTTAGAGAAGAGAAAGGAGAGGAGAAAGCTCTTGAATGTTCGGTCACTTGGGGAAGAAAATTGAAGGTAAGTTCATGGTAGTTTGCTTCTATTATGATGTTCATGAGTTCTTCTTGATTCTACCTTAACTCTTGAAGCATATTTTGGTTTTTAATTGTGTTGTGAGCAATTATTCATGAATTAAAATGAAGGAAATGGTTGTTGTTTCATGTTCTTTAGATGAAAAATGGAAGCTAGGTGAAGTTGAGCCAAACAAATGAGCATGCATGTGCCTTAGATGCTAAGGGGAAAAATCGGCTAACATGTTGTGCTTTAAAATGATGAAATGGAGATTATACTTAAGTAAAATCATAGATATGTGATGATTGATTGGTGATATACATGTTTAAATAACAAGCATGCAAGTTAGGTGTGAAAGAGTGATTTGGTAATAAATCTGCTTGGGACAGCAGCAGTAACGTGACTTTGGAAAATCACCATAAATTATGGGAGAAGAGTTAGAAGCTCCATAAATTATGTAATTAAATCTTAATGAGTCTAGTTTCAAATGGAATAAACGAGAACATATTTTGAATTCTGTACAATGAGAAATTTGATTCGTAATGAAGAGTGGTCAGATTAGTCAAACAGTGAAACATGGGAAACTTTGAGAAAAATATGGTATTGATTGGCTAAACCAAAAATTCTGAAAATTTTATGGATAGAAGGTATATGAGTCTATTTTCAGAGAAAATTAACGGCACTTGATTTGGAGTTTCGTAGCTCCAATTATAAATGATTTAGTGACTATTGCTCAGGAAGATAGCTTGCAGTGAAATTTTGAATATGTGGTAAACATTGACAAAAAAATTGTTACTGAGTTGCTTATTGATTTCTTATAAGCTTACTATGATCTGTAGGTGTGGTTGGCCGAATATTGTAAGGGGTTAATACGTAGTTTGTATTTGAATAGTTAGATTAACGTGTTAGTAATCCAATTGTAGGCGGTTCGTGTGAGGATCTCGTCAGCATATCGTCGCAAACAGGTCTATAACTGACACCCTCTTACAGACTAGATCGGCATAAACCGAAAAGCTAAAATGCCGAAAAGCCGGTATTTTGAGATCTTGCGAGTGTGTGAATGCTCATGAGATTAATAGTTTGATGTATATGGTAAATTAAAGTGATAAGACTGCAGAGTGCACGATTCTGTGCATTTCGATATTTTTAGGCTTAATGGGCCAAAAACGGGATAATGGGCCAACGGGTCCAAATTGTTAAGAAAACGCAGTAAGTCTTTCTGTTCGTACGTAAATGGCTATGTTATGTATGAAAACCTTAAGAATAGTTAAATTACTTGAATACCCCTATGTATGAAAAATTACTGTTATACCCTTAGGTGCAAAATTACCGTTATACCCCTAGGGCTAATTTTGACTGAAAAGCATGACGATCTGATTCTGTATGATGTATGCAATGATTATATATCTGTTGCATAGGGACATGGGTTATACTATGGAGGAAGCGTCCTGGCGGCTATGCCACAATTATCTGATCTGGTGGCTCTGCCACATATATCTGTCCTGGTGGCTATGCCACAATTATCTGATATGGTGGCTCTGCCACATATATCTGTTCCGGTGGCTCTGCCACAATATCTGTATCTGGTGACTTTGTCACAATATCTGGCAGCCTCGCTGCGATTTCTGTGGTGTGTAGCGGTTGGGTGGGTCGAGTAGTCTCCCCACATGGTGTAAGGCTGGTACGGGGGTGTTATGGATGAATCTGGGTTGGGTTTCTGCATAAACATGCAATATCTGTTCTGTTCTGTTATCGGCCTATGGGCTTTTTTCTAAATTCTATTCTGGGCTAAGGCCAACTTATTGTATTTCTGTGGTTTGAGCTGATGTAGGCTATGGTTGGGTTAATTTACACACTGAGTTTCCCCAAACTCACCCCTTTTATTTTCATCCACGCAGGTAATCCCCAACCATAGTGGGCTTGGAGCTGTGAGAGAATTTGGAGTGGCCACCCGTTCTGAAAGTTTGATTTTCTTCTGGTGAACTGGACATCCTTTTTTTTACGTTTGGAGTTTTGGGTTTTTAAATGTAATAAGGCCACTTAATTATTTTTGATGGTTTTAATATGTATTACTAAGATAGGTATTACTTATTTTAACTGTTGAAATTGGATAGCTTTAGGGCGCGTTTCCAAAAACAACAATTGATTTCCAAATAACACGACAACAAGCAAAGCTTCCGCAATGAAAGTATTTTCCAAAATTAATCACTTTTCCTAAAAATGACTTAATCAAATCGGTTTCCTAGAAATATCCATGACGTTAAGGTGTGGCAATGGCGGTTTGCATGTCTAGGATTGGATCCGAAGGGAGCTTGGTACTTAAGCAGTCTGATGGACTCACCACTTCTTTTCCGGTTTCCTACCTGGTGCACAGCTTCCATTCACTTTAACCTATAATGAAATTATCTTTTAAAACACTAAGTAAGTTTTCCTGGATCAACAATATAAAATGTTTTGAACGCTTCAATGTGGCATGTCGGATCCGGTCATAACGTTTGGGCCGGGTTCGGGGTGCTACATTTAATGGTATCAGAGCCTAGGTTGCAACAAATCGGCTGTGGAATGGGTTTACAAAAACAAATATTTTTGAGAACGAAAATTTTATAAAGAATGCGAAAAACTCGATTTTCAAAATTTAGATCTTTAGAAGGTGGCATTCCGAATCTCCGGCTCAAGTCTGTAAGTATTACTCTGAACTTTTCTGAATATTTTCCTGAATTATCTGTCTGTACTGAAACCCTATTAGGATACTCTAGATAGGATGATACTGAAACCATAGAAAAATCTAATAAGAGACTGAAACTGTAGCTAGACTTCGATTCTGCGAAAACAAACTCTGAACTACTGTCTGATTCATAAAACATCTATAATAAACACTGGAATATTAATTGATGCATAAAAATTCATAATCAAGATAATACGATATGAGTACAAGATGCCGTGGACGGAGCCGAGGAAGTGCTCGAGCGAGATCTTCGTCTTCGAGACATATGCCAGCGGTGGATGCACCGGTACCACCGGCAACAGAGGTAGAGTCTCATGACCGCGGTGCCGAGGATGATGCCCTGTCGCAGGCAATGCTTCGTGTTCTGGAAAGGGTTGCCGGGAAAAGTTCGGGCAACGGAATTCGAGGATCTATTTCTGAACGACTTCGGGCTAACGAAACGGAGATATTTAGGGGCGTGTCTGGTATAGCCCCGAATGTGGCAGAATATTGGTTGGAGGCCACAGAACGGATTATGGACGACTTGGACTGCTCTGAGGAGATTGTGAGTGGGGTATCTGTACTAAGTCCTTTGGGTCACTCGGTTAGAGTAGACAAACTGTATAGGGATGTACCCCTAAAAACTCAAGGTAGGATTTTCCCTGGAGATCTGATGGAGTTACCGTTCGGAGAGTTTGATCTCATTTTGGGAATGGACTGGCTTGTTAAGCATAAGGTGACCCTGGATTGTGCTGCTAAACGAATGGTGTTAAGGACCACAAAGGATGAGGAGGTTATAGTGATAGGTGAGTGAAGGGATTATTTGTCCAATGTGGTGTCGGCTTTAAGAGCCGAAAAGTGGATTCGGAAAGGTTGTGAGGCCTATTTGGCATTTGTAAGTCAGTCAGAAGAGGAGGGACTGACAGTGGATAAGGTTAGGACCGTAAAGGAGTTCCAAGATGTTTTTCTGGAGGAGCTTCCAGGATTACCTCCGAACCGAGAAGTTGAGTTTGGAATAGATTTGTTGCCTGGAACGGCGCCCGTGTCCATCGCACCGTATAGGATGGCACCGAAGGAGTTAGTAGAGTTAAAGGCTCAAATTCAAGATTTGTTGGATAGGGGCTTCATTAGGCCAAACGTGTCTCCATGGGGAACACCGGTGCTATTTGTGAAGAAAAAGGACGGGACACTGCGCATGTGCATCGATTACCGCCAGTTGAACAAACTGACGATAAAGAACAAATACCCTCTGCCAAGGATTGATGATTTATTTGACCAACTTAGAGGAGCTTCAGTATTTTCCAAGATTGACCTTCGATCTGGATACCATCAGTTAAGAGTCAAGGAGGCAGATATCCATAAGATAGCATTCAGGACTCGGTATGGTCATTACGAGTTTCTGGTTATGCCATTTGGACTGACGAACACTCCTGCAGCGTTTATGGATCTGATGAATTGTGTGTTCCAACCATTTTTAGATCAGTTCGTAGTCGTCTTTATTAACGATATCCTGGTATATTCTGAAACTGAAGTGAAACATGATGAGCATCTCTGTATAGTGCTGAAGTGTTAAGGGAGAAGGAACTCTTTGTGAAGTTCAGAAAGTCTGAACTTTGGTTGAGGGAGGTAACCTTCTTAGGACATGCGGTCTCTGCTGAGAGGATTAAGGTGGACCCTCAGAAATTTGAAGCGATTTTGGAGTGGAAGCCGCCTAGGTCAGTGTCAGAAATACGGAGTTTCCTAGGACTGGCAGGATACTACAGAAGGTTTGTAGAAGGTTTTTCTGTGATGGCAGCACCTTTAACAAAACTCATAAGGAAAGGAGTACCATTTGTATGGACTGAGAAGCAGCAGGAAACTTTTGAGAAGTTGAAGAAAGTTCTGACTGAAGCACCTGTGTTAATTCAGCCGGAGTCTGGGAAGGATTTTACTGTATACAGTGACGCATCACATGTAGGCTTGGGCTGCGTGTTAATGCAGGAGGGTAAGGTGGTTGCATATGCATCACGACAGCTTAAACCTCACGAAGAGAACTATCTTACTCATGATTTGGAGTTGGCGACAGTGATATTTGCACTTAAGATTTGGAGACATTACTTGTACGGGGAGAGGTGTATTATATACATAGACCACAAGGGTCTTAAGTATTTGTTCACTCAGAAGGAGCTGAACCTTAGGCAAAGGAGATGGATTGAGTCGCTTAACGATTATGATTGTTCGATCGAGTATCACCCAGGCAAGGCTAATGTGGTAGCCGATGCTCTAAGTCGTAGAACTGTATCTGATCTGAGAGCAATGTTTGCTCGTCTGAGTCTGTATGATGATGGAGGTCTGTTGGCTGAGTTGCAAGTGAGGCCAACCTGGGTGGATCAAATTAAGGAAAAGCAGTTGACTGATGAGTCTTTGGTCGCTCGTTTTCAACAAGTTAAGGAAGGGGAAACTTCTGAGTTTGGGTTAAATGGCGAAGGAGTTCTGTGTTTCCGAGGAAGAATTTGTGTTCCGAAGGACTCTGATTTGAGTCAGACAATATTGAAGGAAGCTCATGGAGGACTTTGTGCCATGCATCCTGGAGGGAACAAGTTGTATCACGACTTGCGAGAATTGTACTGGTGGCCTGGACTTAAACGAGAAGTAACGGAATTTGTAGGGAAATGTCTGACATGCCAGCAAGTGAAAGCTGAGCATCAATTACCTTCTGGACTGTTGCAGCCAGTGAAGATACCAATTTGGAAGTGGGAGAGGGTAACCATGGACTTTGTGAGTGGGCTGCCTTTGACACCATCAAAGAAAGACTCGGTGTGGGTGATTATGGATAGGTTGACCAAATCAGCCCATTTCATACCTGTTCGTACTGACTTTTCACTTCAAAAGTTAGCCAAGTTGTATGTGGCGGAGATTGTGCGACTTCATGGAGTCTCAGTTTCAATTATTTTTGATCGAGATCCCAGATTTACATCTCAGTTTTGGCAAAGGTTCAATGAGGCATTGGGGACGCGATTGAATTTTAGTACGGCTTTCCATCCCCAGACTGATGGTCAATCAGAAAGGGTTATTCAGATTCTGGAGGACATGTTGTGGGGATGCGTGATTGACTTTCGAGGTAGTTGGGAGGATTACTTGTCGTTGGCAGAATTTGCATACAATAACAGTTACCAGGCGAGTATTAGAATGGCACCGTATGAAGCACTGTATGGACGAAGGTGTCGTACACCTAGTTGTTGGACCGAACTAGGAGAGCGACAAGTTCTTGGACTAGAGTTGGTAGCTGATACTAAGGATAAGGTCAGAATAATTAGGGACCGGTTAAAAGAAGCATCTGATAGGCAAAAGTCGTATGCAGATTTGAAGCGTAAGGAGATTGAGTACTCAGTAGGTGATATAGTCTTCTTAAAGGTTTCTCCTTGGAAGAAAATATTAAGGTTTGGTAAGAAGGGCAAGTTGAGTCCGCGGTTCATTGGGCCTTATCGAGTTTTGAAGCGAGTAGGCCCGGTGGCTTATCAGTTGGAATTGCCTCCAGAGTTAGATAGGATTCACGATGTTTTTCACGTCTCCATGTTAAGGCGTTCTCATTCTGACCCGGCTCATGTCCTGCCAGTTGCAGAAATTGAAGTTCAGACTGATTTGACCTTTGAGGAGGAGCCTGTGCAAATATTGGCTCGAGATGTTAAGGTTCTCAGAAGGAAATCTGTCCCGTTAGTGAAAGTACTTTGGCGTAATCATGGAAGGGAAAAAGCTACTTGGGAATCAGAAGAGACTATACGTCAACAAAACCCTCAACTAGTTAGATCAGGTAAATTTCGAGGAAGAAATTTCTTTAAGGAGGGTAGAGTTGTAACGCCCCAACTTTTGGGAATTCTGTGAATGTTGGCATAGGTTTAATTATGTTAGTGGGCCTCTAGAAGGCCCAAGCTTAAGATAGAACCCGGTAATTTTAGTTAATATTTGTTCCATAAGAAAAAGGGGGTGAAATTATGAAATAGGACCTATGTGAAAATGTTTGAAAATGCTATAGGCTAAATTGAAGTGGCCAAATAAATAGGAGTGCAAAATAGGAGGATTTGCATGACAAACCTCCCATTTTACATGAAGTGGCCAGCCATCATGTTGTTGTAGACAATATGAGCACTTGATATCCATAATTCATGGTACAAATTGATAATGGGTTAGGTAAATGTTCCATGATAATGGATTAGGTAAATATTCCATGATAATGAGTTAGGTAAATGTTCCATGATAATGGTTTAGGTAAATGTTCCATGATGGGCATTTCATGTCTTTTGTATTAAATAATTAAATGGATGAAATATGAAATTTTATTAAAAGAAAAAGGGGTGAAAAGAACAAAGTTTTATCCATCTTTGTTCATCATAGCCGAAAGTTAGAGAAGAGAAAGGAGAGGAGAAAGCTCTTGAATGTTCGGTCACTTAGGGAAGAAAATTGAAGGTAAGTTCATGGTAGTTTGCTTCTATCTTGATGTTCATGAGTTCTTCTTGATTCTACCTTAACTCTTGAAGCATATTTTGGTTTTTAGTTGTGTTGTGAGCATTTAGTCATGAATTAAAATGAAGGAAATGGTTGTTGTTTCATGTTCTTTTGATGAAAAATGGAAGATAGGTGAAGTTGAGCCAAACAAATGAGCATGCATGTGCCTTAGATGCTAAAGGGAAAAATCGGCTAACATATTGTGCTTTAAAATGATGAAATAGAGATTATACTTAAGAAAAATCATAGATATGTGATGATTGATTGGTGATATACATGTTTAAATAACAAGCATGCAAGTTAGGTGTGAAAGAGTGATTTGGTAATAAATCTGCTTGAGCCAGCAGCAGTAACGTGACTTTGGGAAATCACCATAAATTGTGGGCGAAGAGTTAGAAGCTGCATAAATTATGTAATTAAAGCTTAATGAGTCTAGTTTCAAATGGAATAAACGAGAACATATTTTAAATTCTGTACAATGAGAAATTTGATTCGTAATGAAGAGTGGTCAGATTAGTCAAACAGTGAAACATGGGAAACTTTGAGAAAAATATGGTATTGATTGGCTAAACCAAAAATTCTAAAAATTTTATGGATAGAAGATATATGAGTCTATTTTCAGGGAAAATTAACGGCACTTGATTTGGAGTTTCGTAGCTCTAGTTATAAATGATTTAGTGACTGTTTCTCAGGAAGACAGCTTGCAGTGAAATTTTGAATATGTGGTAAACATTGACAAAAAAATTGTTAATGAGTTGCTTATTGATTTCTTATAAGCTTACTATGATCTGTAGGTGTGGTTGGCCGAATATTGTAAGGGGTTAATACGTAGTTTGTATTTGAATAGTTAGATTAACTTGTTAGTAATCTAATTGTAGGCGGTTCATGTGTGGATCTCGTAGCATATCGTCGCAAACAGGTCTATAACTGACACCCTCTTATAGACTAGATCGGCACAAGCCAAAAAGCCGAAATGCCGAAAAGTCGGTATTTTGAGATCTTGCGAGTGTGTGAATGCTCATGAGATTAATAGTTTGATGTATGTGGTAAATTAAAGTGACAAGACTGCAGAGTGCACGATTCTGTGCATTTTGATATTTTTGGGCTTAATGGGCCAAAAACGGGATAATGGGCCAACGGGCCCAAATTGTTAAGAAAACGCGGTAAGTCTTTCTGATCGTACGTAAATGGCTATGTTATGTATAAAAACCTTAAGAATACTTAAATTACTTGAATACCCCTATGTATGGAAATTACTGTTATACCCCTAGGTGCAAAATTACCGTTATACCCCTAAGGTTAATTTTGACTGAAAAGCATGACGATCTGATTCTGTATGATGTATGCCATGATTATATATCTGTTGCATGGGGACATGGGTTATACTATGAAGGAAGCGTCCTGGCGGCTATGCCACAATTATCTGATCTGGTGGCTCTGCCACATATATCTGTCCTGGTGGCTATGCTACAATTATCTGATCTGGTGGCTCTGCCACATATATCTGTTCTGGTGGCTCTGCCACAATATCTGTATCTGGTGACTTCGTCATAATATCTGGCAGCCTCATTGCGATTTCTGTGGTGTGTAGCAGTTGGGTGGGTCGAGTAGTCTCCCCACATGGTGTAAGGCTGGTATGGGGGTGTTATGGATGAATCTGGGTTGGGTTTCTGCATAAACATGCAATATCTGTTCTGGTCTATTATGGGCCTATGGGCTTTATTCTGAATTCTGTTCTGGGCTAAGGCCAACTTATTGTATTTCTGTGGTTTGAGATGATGTAGGCTATGGTTGGGTTAATTTACACACTGAGTTTCCCCAAACTCACCCCTTTTATTTTCATCCACGCAGGTAATCCCCAACCATAGTGGGCTTGGAGCTATGAGGGAATTCGGAGTGTAACAGCCCAAAATTGACCCTAGTCGGGAAGTGGTTTCGGGACCACAAAACCGAGTCATAAAAATAATTAATTTCCATATTCTATGCTTATTATGTGTGTACATGAGTATGTGGAAGTTTCATTCTCCAATTTTGCCAATTGCATGAGAAATTATTAAATAGGGATCGATATGAGACATGGTGAAAATATGATAGGCTAATTTAAAATGGTCTATTAATGCATGTTGTGAAAATGATGGGTTTGCATGTCAAATTACCCAAAATTTGAGCTAGTGGTTGGCCATGCTATGGGTGGAAACATGTTGGGAACATGTTGGCCTAGTGAGGTATGTAGGAAAAAATAAAATAAGGAATATGGGTAATAAAGAAAGGAAAAACAAAAAAATGAGTGGTTGTTTCCCCCCATTGCCGTGAGCTAAAGAAAGGAAAAGAAAAATTTTGTTCATCCTTTTTCATCCTCTTTTGACCGAAAATTCTAAGGGAGGAGGAAGGAGTTCTTGCTTCATGTTTGGTTTGGAAGAGAATTAGGAGGAAGTTTGGCCATGCATGTAACTAGATTGAGGTATGTTTGATATTATTCTTTGAGATTCATGTATATTTTAAGTTGTAAGTTTGAAATCTATCTAGCCATGGTTCAAACTTTGTTAAATGATGGAGATGATATTCGGCCATGCATGTTACATTCTTGGTTGGTATTTTGATGTTTGATGTTGTGGTGATGAGGCATGAAGATGAGTTAAGATTCGGCCTAGGTGGAGTTTGTGTTAATGCCATTGCATGCTAAATATGAAGCTTGTTAATGATGCATGTGATGGTGGATTGATGATTCTTGAATCTTTTTTTTTTTAGCATTTTTGAGTGAGCACATATGTGCATTGGTTGCTAGATGGGGAAGAATCGGCTAGCAAGTTGTGTGCTAAGGCCGAATATAATTTTTGTAGGTTAATGAGTAATGCATGTGCTAAATTGATGGAAAGGGAGAGGATGCTTTACTAGTGTATAAATGATATAAAGATTTTAGAAATTATTTTTGGTTAGGTGTATGAATGATTAGGTATATTCGGCCATATGAGTAAATATATAGATGATGTTAAATTTGATTATGTATAATGGGCCATATAGGGTACACATTGTGATATTAACTTTGATTCTCCATAATTGATCAAGTGGGTGATTAGTAAGGGTGATTGCCGAATATACTAACATACATATGCATGTGTAATTGGATTGTAAATATTTAGCAAGGCGGTTAAACTAGTTGATTTATTGATTAAGCTCAAGGAGTTAAAGGAGGAGAATCGAGCAAAGGCAAAGAAAAGATCATCGAGTAGCCGAGTTGGAACCATCTTACCCAACACAAGTAAGTCATTAAGCATATCTTTGGTATTGATTTAAAGGATCGTAATACCTATACCATTGTGTTTAATGAGAGGAAATGTATACAAATGTATATGTAAGTAGAGATGAAATTTGTCGAATGTAAAAAGGAAGTGAAGCCTATTGAGTGGCTGGTTTTCGGCACTAAGTGTGCGGGCAATAAGTGTTCACGGTCATGAGATTGGCACTAAGTGTGCGGGTTTAAATTGTACAGCACTAAGTGTGCGAGTTTAAAGTACATGGCACTAAGTGTGCGTGGTTGATTATTAAGCACTATGTGTGCGAACCCAATATATATTTTCTATAAATTATTTACATTAAGGGTGCGACCTTACCGAGTCGATTTTGGACAGCGGAAAAGGTAAGTGTGCGAACTTGAAATGCATGGCACTAAGTGTGTGAGTTTAAAGTGCATGGCACTAAGTGTGCGCGGTTGATTATTAAGCACTATGTGTGCGAACCCAATATATATTTTCTATAAATTATTTACATGAAGGGTGCGACTTTACCGAGTCAATTTTGGACAGCGGAAAAGGTAAGTACCTTGAGTTCATGGCTAATAGGCGCCATGTTTATATTTGGAGTTGAGCTTGGTAAGTTTTGAACCTATGTGACGATTATAGTTGAAGTCACGTACATAAGGTTCATTGTGGAATAGGTGAAAGTTCGTTTAATTGTATGATTATAACGAAAATAAAATGATGTATGAAAGGCCAATGTAGGACTTGGTATGAGATTGAACCATAGGGTTTAAGGAACTATGGTATGGTTTGGTATGGATGGAGTACTTAACCTCATTTCATTGTTTCCTGTTGTGATAATTTTATTAATGGATGGTTGTGGAATGCTTATGGCTTACTGAGTTATATACTCATTCGGTGTTTGCTTGTCACCTATTCTAGGTTTCTTGGACTCGTCTCTTTTTGCGTGATCGTGCCGTCGTCGAAGTCATCACACCGGCTAGCAACCTTTGGTATTTTCTTCTTAGTTGGTCTAAGAGAACATTTCGGCATGTATAGGCCAATATGTTTTGTTGAAATTTGGTATGTAAACTTTTAGCCATGCGAAAATGGCATAATGTTCGGTTGAATTTGGTTCTAATGTTGGGTCGTAAGTCTTGGTAATACGATTTTTATGCCATATGTCATGGTTGATTATTTTGGTGTTAAAATTCATGATATGGCAATAGTGTAGTAGGGGGATGTTTGACAATGATTAGCCTTTGGCATGGCTAGTCATGATCATAATTTGTGATATGTATGACGAATTACTAGTTAGATCAAGGAGAAATCACGAAATGGGCATAGTTGCTTTCATAACAGATGCTGGCAGCAGCAGTGACGTGAGATTGAAAAATCACTAAAAAATAGTAGGAGTGGAATTAATTGATGAATAAATTATGTATTCGAAGCTCGATGAGTCTATTTTCATATAGAAGCAACGAAAAGATCATATGGACAGTATGATTAAGAGATATTCAGGTTCTCGTGAGACAGGGCCAGAACGGTTTCTGGATTCCCTGTTCCGAATTTGGAAATTCATTATAAATTAACCAGAGACAATTAGGAGTCATACCATATATGGATAGATTCCTCCCTGAGTCTAGTTTCTATAGAAACAAACGACATCAGTATTGAAGCTCTGTGCAGGGAGATATCCAGGTCGTAATGCGCAAAGGTCAGTGTAGTCGATCCCTGTAACATGGGAGACTTTGACTAATAAACTGTACTAATTGGCCAGACCAAAAATTCTGGAAAACAATATGTAGATGGGCATATGAGTCTAGTTTCAGGGAAAAATCACGAAACTTATTTTCGAGTTGTGAAACTCAAGATATGATTTTTAATGCGACTAGTACGCAGATTGGCAGTGTCTGAGAAATATTTTTATAAAGGGTTTAAAGTCTGTTAACACCTCGTGTTCGACTCCGGTGTCGGTCTCGGGTTCGGGGTGTTACACGAAGTGGCCACCCGTTCTGAAAGTTTGATTTTCTTCTGGTGAACTAGACATCCTTTTTTTTTACGTTTGAAGTTTTGGGTTTTTTAATGTAATAAGCCCGCTTAATTATTTTTTATGGTTTTAATATGTATTACTAAGATAGGTATTACTTATTTTAACTGTTGAAATTGGATAGCTTTAGGGCGCATTTTCAAAAACAACAATTGATTTCAAAATAACACGACAACAAGCAAAGCTTCCGCAATGAAAGTATTTTCCAAAATTAATCACTTTTCCTAAAAATGACTTAATCAAATCAGTTTCCTAGAAATATCCATGACGTTAAGGTGTGGCAATGGCGGTATGCATGTCTAGGATTGGATCCAAAGGGAGCTTGGTACTTAAGCAGTCCGATGGACTCACCACCTCTTTTCCGGTTTTCTACCTGTTGCACAGCTTCCATTCACTTTAACCTATAATGAAATTATCTTTTAAAATACTAAGTAAGTTTTCCTGGATCAACAATATAAAATGTTTTGAACGCTTCAATGTGGCATGTCGGATCCGGTCATAACGTCTGGGCCGAGTTCGGGGTGCTACAATATTATAGGTTTCGAAGACCTATATAAAGGACGATATGCATGTGTTCGAGATGTTTAAATTTTTGGTGAAATTTTGTGGCCCGATTTTGCATGTTGTGAATGTTTAAGTCCGGTAATGCCTCGAACCCTGTCTCGACGTTGGATACGGGTGAGGGGTGTTACAAAAAGTATATGGCAGATATGTGGTTTAGAAATGCATGATTTGGAATTGGTAATGCTTAGTTAAAATATATGGTGTATGGAATTATTTGTTTTAATGTGGATTGGCATAAGTGCAGTTGATATAAAATGTGGTAGGAAATGAGATGTATGTGTGAATATGCATGCTAAGTATGAAGAATGGATGGATATAGTTGTAACTAAATATAGTGATTGTATAGAGTCAATTGAGCTATGAAATTGATTAACTTGAATACAAATCTAATAAGTTAGGATGTAAATTTATTATATACTTGTTTTTGAGAAGATGAATATATGTTTCATAAAATGGTATGAGATTAAGTTAGGAATGAAATAGTTGCTTGTGGCATTGTCTAATTACTTTGTTAAATCATAGATTTATCACTGAGTTTATTACTCAGCGTATGATTTTGTTTTCTATGTGCAGGTTAAGTTTTTACGAGATCTTGAGCAGCGACATTAGCATCCATCAAGAATCCCAAACTCAACAAAGTTGGTGAATTTCTTTTTTTAGTTAAATGGCATGTACCTAGTAGAGTCAATTTAGTATTTTGCTATGTTTGAAAATGCTAATTTGGAAGTTTGCAAATGAATATAATCATGTATATGCAAGTTGATATGTGTAGTTTAGTATGATTTATAAATAAGTTAAGTTGACATGTTTGGTGTGTGATTAATGTATATGTGTTATGTACTTGTTGAATTTTGGCAATGTCAATGCTTAATTGAAAGTAGCATGATTTGGTAAATGTCTTAAATGAATAAGGGACATAAGAAATGAAACCATTGGATGTGAATTGGTATGGATCAAATCAGTATTTGGTTAATATATTGACATGTGTTTCTTTGATTAGGGAATGATATGTTTAAGGAATGAGAAAATGTAGGTTAAATGAATTGTTGAATTGTTGAGATTAATAATGAAGATATAAGTTATTAATTAGGTATAATTTGATTTTGAAAATTAAAGAAAAATCATCAAAGTATCCATACTAAAAGTATCGATACTTTAGAGTAAGGTATTGATACATCGAAGTTCAAATTGATATCGATACTTGGCTATGGTATTGATACTTGATTGAAATTTTGAAAAGTTTACAATTTGAACCTTTTTAAATCTCAGGTTAACTTTAGAGTGTATGTAGGCTTGTATAAGTCCTAAGAAAAGTTGTATATCATGCTTTTGTACTAAAATGCTTATGTTAGCATGAATTGTATTACTAGTTGTACTCGTAGTTGCTCTTGTAATTAATGTGGCATTTTGTGACTCGAACCTGATGATCAGGTTGAGTATGGGGTGTTACAGTTGGCTATGCTTTGCTTCTCTGAGCTTCATCTTACTTTACAAAAAAATCATTTTTTATTGAAGGATTGCTCAGGGAATAAGCAAGGCTATAATTTTTAATGAAGTCAGATATGGTGGCCACTCAATTTCGAATGTTTATTAGGACCATCACCACCAATCTTGACATTTGTCTCAAATTAGATGATTGTTTTGCAATGAAGTGAAGGAATTGATGGAGTTGGAAATGAAGTAAGCACGGAAGGTGAGAATCAAAGTTGACCTCAATGATGAACGAGCCATGAGACAGGTTCTTTCAGTTATGGACTCAAATGATAATTTATTTAATGAATAACAATGATATGGATTAATTATGTGGAAAATCAAAATTTAAAAGAAAAATCATTGTCAGTTTATCGTTTGTGATTTTCGCAGGAGTAACCAAAATAATCGAACTATATAACTTGAGTGATTAAATTGCAAACTAACTTTTTATTTTGGATGCCTAGAATAATAATTTTTAATAGTTTAATGATATATGTGTAGTTTACTCAATCATAATTTCATTTTTCAAGTTCTTTTTATTCTTAACTTGCATAATCAATATTTTTTTTGCTATTCATAATATTCGCCTACAAAGTTTATTGTAATTCCCTTTACTATATGCATTTTAAATCATTGAAATTATACATTTTTTTACGAATCAAATTATGTCAATGATTTTTTGTTTTATATAATTAAATATGTATTTGCAATAAAAAAGCAGATAAAACATTAGTATGAAATTTTTGGCCATATATTATGTTTTAGGCTAAAAAATATTAAGGAGGGAATTGGTATTTTAAATTTTTTTCGTAAATTTTTCTAAATAATAAGGAAAGAGAAAAAAGAGCCTAGACAAATTGATTTATAATTGGACATTGAACCCATTTCATATGATGAGACTTGCCGGTGTATTGAGCGCAACTTTGCTATGCGCTATTCATGGTGCTATAGTAGAGAATACTTTATTTGAAGATGGTGATTGTGCAAATACATTCCATGCTTTTAACCCAACTTAAGCCGAAGAAGCTTATTCAATGGTCACTGCTAACCGCTTTTGGTCCCAAATCTTTGGGGTTGTTTTTTCCAATAAACGTTGGTTACATTTCTTTACGTTATTTGTACCAGTAATAGGTTTATGGATAAGTGCTCTTGGAGTAGTCGGTCTCGCTCTGAACCTATGTGCCTATGACTTCGTTTCCCAGGAAATCCGTGCAGCAAAAGATCATGAATTTGAGACTTTCTACACCAAAAATGTTCTTTTAAACAAAGGTATTCGTGGTTGGATCGCGGGTTAAGATTAGCCTTATGAAAACCTTATATTTCTTAAGGAGGTTCTTCCCTGTAGAAACACTCTTTAATGGAACTTTAGCTTTAGTCGGTCGTGACCAAGAAACCATTGATTTTGCTTGGTGGGTCGGGAATTCCCGGCTTATCAATTTATCCGGTAAACTATTGGGGGCTCATGTAGCCCATGCCAAATTAATCGTATTTTGTGCTGGAGCAATTAACCTATTTGAAGTGGCTCATTTTGTCCTAGAAAAACCCATGTACAAACAAGGACTACTTTTACTTCCCCACCTAGCTACTCTAGGCTAGGGGCTAGGTCCTGGCGGAAAAGTTATAGACACCATTACATACTTTGTATCTAGAGTACTTCACTTAATTTCCTCTGTTGTATTGGGCTTTGGCTGTATTTATCATGCGCTTCTAGGACCTGAAACTCTTGAAGAATCTTTTCCATTTTTCGGTTATGTATGGAAAGATAGTAATAAAATGACCACAATTTTTGGTATTCACTTAGTTTTGCTAGGTATAGGTGCATTTCTTCTAGTATTCAAAGATCTTTATTTTGGGGGCGTATATGATACCTGGGCTCCGGGAGGGGGAGATGTAAGAAAAATTACCAACTTGACTCTTAGTCCAAGTGTTATATTTGGTTATTTATTAAAATCGCCCTTTGGAGGTGAAGGGTGGATTGTTAGTGTAGACGATTTGGAAGATATAATTGGAGGACATGTATGGTTAGGTTCCATTTATATATTTGGTGGAATCTGGCATATCTTAACCAAACCTTTTGCATGGGCTCGTCGTGCACTTGTATGGTCGGAGAAGCTTACTTGTCTTATAGTTTAGGTGCTTTATCCGTTTTTGGTTTCATTGCTTGTTGGTTTGTCTGGTTTAATAATACCGCTTGTCCTAGTGAGTTTTACGGGCCCACTGGACCAGAAGCTTGAGCCCTAATTGTTTACCTCCACTACCTTGGTATACCCAACTAAGGATTTATTAATTAACTATATTTAAATTATTACCTTTCAAGAAAAAAAGTACAGCATTTACAATTTCATTTTTTTCACAAGGCTAAGATATAATATTTACAATCCTTATCTTTTTCACAAGACTAACATATAACCTTCCCCTAGTTTTTATGGGATAACTAGAACTCTTTCTAGTTTTTGTGGCTCAACTAAAACTCTCCCAATTTACAATTGGTGAAATGAAAGAGAGTAAACAAAGAAACCTATATAAGTTATGTGTTTACAAAATTAAACTCTCAAAACAAAGATATGTAAATGGTAAAAGATTTAACACTAAACTCTTACAGAATGTTTACAAGAAAAAGGGAAGAATAAAGATTTGAATACTTTTCTCTTGATCTTGATGCTTGGATATCACTCTTGTGTCTTGAAGTGTTCTCAAAATATTTATACCAAGAAATAAGTTTGTGGGCATTGATGGTCGTTAATGATGAATCTCCTCATTGGAAGCTATCCCTACACTAGACCTAATAAGATGTTTCGAAACACGACTGAAAAATAATTGTTATATAGCCGTTAGCAAGCCATGTCTCAAGACACAACATGAATAGTGTGTCTCGAGATAATCTGTCAATTATATTTAAACATACTGCACAATGCCTCAAGATGGATAGCTTTTAAAGCAGATTTTTACTTCAAAGTTTTCATATCTTGAGATATATAGTCGTATGTCTAGAGACTTACATACCAAAACTCCTTAAAAATATTTTAAACACCATAGAACACTTTAGTATTAACCTAAAAATATTTAAATAAATTATGACACATTTACAACATATTTTTGAATATTTTGTGAATATTTGAAAATGCTTTGAAAATGTATAATAAAATTTTTAATTGTATTGTCACCAAATAATTTAAGACGTATAATACATATAAAATTTATCTTAAATATTGATATATCAAAAACTTCAAAATTAAGCAATACTAAAATTTATACCAACATCTAAATATATATATATATATATAAAAGGAATGCCTAAGGCTTTTCTTCCATAATTACTGTCCTTTTCCTTTTCTTTTAAAACAATTTATATCTTTTCCTTTTCTTTTAAAAAATTTATATCAAAATTCAGCTGTATTACTTAAATTTAAAATTAAATCTTTATATTTTAATTTTAGTATAATTTAAATTATTAATTCTTATAATATAAACTTTCAAGAATGATTAAAACTATTAAAATTCTCTTAGATTTAAATCAATACAATTTATTTTTTACCCAAGATATTAAATACCTTTTTAAATCTATAACACGTTTTAAAATTTTAAATTCAAAAAATAAAAACCATATAAAAGAAGATATTTCAATCAATGAAATTAATAACCTACTACTTACAACTTCCTAGATGATATCAATCAAATGAAATTGGAAATTTTTTTTTTCTCAAGGTATTGGAACTTTGAAACACCGCAATTTTAAATCATATGCACGTGGCAAAATAACAATTATACCTGCTAAATAAAATTAGCATTTTTGGGTAAAATATTGTTATAAAATATATATTAACTTTCTGTACTGCACATATATATTAGTTAAATTAAATTTAATTATTTCTTAAATTTTTTATAGAATTTCTAATGTTACGAAATTAAAAAGTTAAAAATACATATGTAATATTATATTTAAATTAAAAAATAAATTATTAAAAAAATATTTATATTTATATTGATGATTAAAATATTGAAATAATTTTATATTTAATAAAAAGATTCTTCGAGAAGGGATAAAAAAAGAAATTTAACTTGGTTTTTTTCTGAACCTCCGCATCAGTGAAGAAACTGTCTCCAGTGAGACAAGTTCGCAAACAACTCACCAAAAAAGCTGTGATGAGATGAGAACAAATTTAAAATTCAAAGCCAAATTATTGGAAGATTCTAACGCTCTGCACCCACCATTGAATCCAAAAGGGAGCCTAAGAAGCTTAAAGATATGACTTAAGCGAGATGAAGTCCAGAAAAGAACTTAGAAGACTTGTCTGGTCATAGCACCATCACTCATACGTGACCTGAATTTCTCTTGAGACAGAAACACATAAGGGATTTCCTTTGGGAAAAACAGGGCCTCATCAACAACTAGTTAAGCCCCCATAACTTCCAACCTTTCATGAGGAACATCAACAGGCAAATATATCCTTTTATACACACACACACACACACACACACAAAAAAAAAAGCACATAAGAGCTCAAAATCTTCAATCCCTTCGTTCTTTGTTATTCTCCACTGTTTGTGGTACATGTAACACTCATGGAATAGAGCAAAAGGAAAAGACTGTTACACGATACAACCTTAGCCTAGCTATTTTTTTTTCTTTTAACTCAAAAATGAAGCAAGAAGGGAGAAAAAAAGTAAATGGGATATCGAGAAAAATAAAATAAACCAATAAAACAAGTATTCTTCTTATCTAAATAACTAGTAAATTAAGCTCCATCCATACATTCTAGTGAATAGATCGACAGAGCGGGCATGTACTATGCTTGTTACCAAACCATTTCTCTAGACATCCTTTGTGAAAGAAATGTTTGCAAGACAACTCACTCACCTCCTCATCCGCTTCAAACCCACATAAGCACACACAACACTCCACGCTGTTAACCCATCCATCACCCCGACTGCTGCTGCTACTGCCATAACCGCCATCTGCAGGAGCTGAATCTTCATATGATGTTGATGCTGATGAGTGCCTGTTGTGGCACAAAGACTTGAACTGGGTTATAGATATCCGTCTCTCCCTTGCTTTGCTCATCTCTTCTGGGTCCTCGTTTGAGTCCTCAATATCTAAATTTGAAGTAGCAGAAGCGCCCACCACTTGAAGTAAAGATCTCACAATGTTTTTCAACAAAGCCACCGACAGAACTGTGTTCATTACTAGCACTGGAAGTACCCCCTCAGTTGCACTAGGGAAATTGGACAGCCCCATCTTTGTTTTGTCCGACAACACGTACCCCACAGAAACAAATAAATATTAATATATCTATCAAATATAACTCTAATAAATCAGTTTCTTGAAAGAATTTGGATTATGCCGTAGAGAGCAAAAAATCAATTTCCAGCCAAGGAAGACAAAAACAAAGAAAGAAAGCAGCAACTATATGTTTCCCGCATAAACATAACAGAGGTTGTCCTCTGAGCGACGTTAAGACAAGTTGGGCTGGGTTCTGTAAGGTTTGATAAAGTCATAAATAAACAAGGGCATTGTAGAAACCAGTGTGCTAACCCTGGTTCACGAACCTTAACCAGGGGCGGGTTCACCAGGTACACGTCGCGACACGTGTAGGATTTGTGGAAGATAATAGGATTGATAATAATAATTGAATAAGAAATTGGGGTTAGAAAAGACCGGAACTGGTTGCGCTGGCAATTTCACTAGAAAGACAAGGGCTTAAACTTCAAAGGAGAGAAGGCACGTGTGCTGTAAACGTTGTTATGGCCAATCAGGTGGGAGCTTGTGGCAAGGGCGGGCGGAGCTACCTCTGAGTAGGGCTTTTTGGGAGCACGAAGTTTCTTGATTTCCGGCTGTCGCCGCGGATGTTTACTTCAACTCCTCAATCATAGCAAGTTGTTAGGTTACCGATTTGAGACGTGTGAGGTTTTCAAGAAAACCTTATCATTAATATGAATTATCAAAAAAATATATATCAAAATGTTATATTTATAAAATAATTTCAAAAGAGGAAAAAAATAAAATGACAGTACCTATAGTATTAGAAAAAATTATAAATAAATATGCATCAACTTGATTAAATAATTAAATATTACATTTTAGTCTCGTTTTAATCGAATCAATTTAAGGATAAACTCCGATTAATTAAGAAATCACTGCTAAGAACTTTAAAAGACTCATTACATTAGTAATCACAAATGTCAAGTTTTAGATAACCTATTTATCTTGAAAAATATCATATATATGTTAAAAATATAATTAAAAACTAAAACCACTATTACTTTCAGATAAATCAAAATAGAAGTGCGGATTGTAACAACCCGTTTTTAGTGAAAACGGAACAGTAGTTTCGGGACCATAAATCTGAGTCAGAAAGAAAAATTATTTTAATATTATTGCATGGTCTACATTATGATAAGAAAGACGTATGAAAATTTCAATAAGAAAATTTTAACAAATTTCATGTTTAATTATAAGAAGGACCAAATTGCATGAAATGTAAAAGTTAAATTTTAGTAGCTAGAAGGATCATTTAGCTATGGAATTTAAAACTTGATGTCCTTATATGGCAATTAGATCATTAAATAAAGTTAGCAGATATTTATGATGAATCATCCATGGAAAATTAGAAAAAGAAAAGGACTAAATTGGAAAGATGAAATAATAAAAGATGATATTTTAATTAAATAGAAAATATCATCATTTCATATCATCTTCCCCAAATTTTTCTATGGAAACCCTAGCAAAGAGAGAGAGATTAAATCAAGCCTAATTGGGTAAGTAATCATGTCCAATTTTTAGTAATTTTTATATTTCCGAGATTGTAACAACCTAATCTATCTATTTTGGGGATCAATTTGCAAAGTTATCAAGGTATTAAAATTTTTCCATGGATGTATATGCTGAAATTTTGAAATTTATGGTAGAAATTGACAGGTTGTTGATAGATAAATAACTTTTGTAAAGTGAACTTTTATGAAATTGTGATTTAGGGACTAAATTGTAAAGATGTAAAATTCAAGGAAAATTTCTGATTTTTTGTGAATTATATGGATTATTAATTCTATATGAAAAATTCGGCTAGGCTTGGAATAAGAATTAAATTGCATAAATTTCATTTTCCGAGCTTAGGGATGAAATTGAAATTAATGAAAAGTATAAGGGCAAAATAGTACTTTTGCCTAAGATGTGAATTGGATTGATTTGAATGTGAAATATAATAAATTGATGATTAAATTCATTTATATAGATCCGGAAATACCAAATAATGAGTTAGATCGAGGAAAAAAAAATTTCAGATTAGTAGATTCTCATATACGAACAAGTATCAAGGTAAATTCGTGTAACTAAATTATGTACATTTATATGTTTAAATTAAATGTTGTATATGTGAATTATATTATTGCCATGTATATGAAATTGATTGAATATCCAATAATGCCCGGCAAATGTTAAGTCCCGTTTGGACAAATGAAAATCGATGGATGCAAGTTTCCCGAATTGGTTGTGGTCCTGCATATGTTGCAGACAGACCATAGCTCGAAAGAGCGTCCTGTTATTAGCCTTTTCGATGTAACAGCTCAATTTTCAGTGGTGTCAGAAACAATGGTTCGAAACTACTAAATCTGACGAGTGAGTTCAAAAATTTTATTATTTATTATTTATGAATTAAATGTGATTTTAGGAAGATTTTTGAATTAGTAATTTGTGATTTAGAAGAATTTAATAGGTAAAATGGTTTCGAAAACGAGGAATCGAGACCTCGATTTCATAAATCGAGCCATAAATATTTTTATAAATATTTAAGGAGTGTCATTGAGTTAGTATTAAAGTTTCGTTAGAAAATTTTAACGTTTTGATAGTTAATTAATTAAAAAGGACTAAATTGAAAATGTGTAAAATTTTCTAAAATGACTAAATAGCTCAAGTGTTAAATGAGGGAGGACTTAAAAGGCAAATTAGCCTAAAGATGATAGCTTGGGCAGCATTGGCAGAGAAAAATAAAAAAAATCAGGTGAAATAAGGGCAAAATTGGAAAATTAAAAAATTTAGATTACAAATTGAAATAAAAAGAGAATTCTAGAGAATTTCTTCATAATTCTCAGCCAAAAACACCATCGAAGAACCCTTAAGAAGCTGGTTTTCATATTTTGCTACAAGTGAGTTCAATTCTTGCCCTTTTCTTGAAATTTTTGTGTTTTTATGATTTTTACGACTAGGAACAATTGTCTATTTCATTAGTTTTTTATTTCATGGATAATTTTTAAAGTTACCATTGATGAGTGCTGGATGTTTATGCTGAATTAACATGGAATTGAAGCTCTAATTTTGTTATGTGATGATTTTATCAAGTGATTTCAATAGAAATTGATTTTTAGGACTAGATTTGAAGAATAAAAGAATTAGGGTGTGCTACTAAATTTCTATAAATCAAAGGCTGTAAGATAGCTTAGAATAATGGAATAAATTGTTAATTGAGAAAAATTAGCTCAATCGATAGGATATTTGGTGAGGGACTAAATTGTAAAAACTGTAAAAGTTGGGCTAATTGTGTAATTTCAAACATTGACGGGTATTAATTGTGAAGTGAATTGTATTTGAAGTATATGCTAATGAATGAATACTTTTACATTTTAGATCAAGAGCCCGTAGATCAACGAGAAAAAGAGAAATTAACAGAATAGTCCCTAACTACTACAAACTTACAATTCAGCTCAGGTAAGTTCATATGGTTAAATTTTAATGATTAATTATTAAATTAATGAATTTTATAATGTAATTAGTCATTTTTTTTGAAAATAAAATTATTCTTAAACTGTGAAATCTAATTGAATGTCAGTGGTTATGACACATGAAAGTAAGACCATGGTTGGACTTAGACCATAGCTAGGCTATGGCATCATGGTGATAATACCATAATTGGGTTATGGCACTATGAATATAAGACCATGGCGGGCCAATGGCAATGCATATATAAGACCATAGTTGGACTATGGCATAAAGAAAGCGATGTACTCATATCCGTAAGCCGTTCTTCGATTTAGTAAGAATTGATAAAAGATGTATATGATTGAAATTGAAAGATTTATAGATTTTTATTGATATTGATCTGAAGAAAGTGTGTTCATTGATTTATGTTGTGTTTAACAGGGAGAATGTATGATTTATTTACAATTTAATTTATTATATTAAGTTCAGTAAGATCAATGTTTAACCTAATGAACTTACTAAGCTTCAGTAAGCTTACTTGTGTTGTTTAATGTTCCTTGTAGATTTACGAGAAATCAAGAGCTCAAATCAACACATCAAATCACACTGTAACACCCCTTACCCGTATCCGACACCGGGACAAGGTCTGAGGTGTTACTGGACTCAAACATTAACATTCATACAAAACCGGGCCATAAGATTTTGCCCAAATTAAAACCTTTTATTAACATTTGCCCAAATTAAAACCTTTTATTAACATACATATCGTCCCTTATATGGGCTCCACGAGGCCCAAAACATACATAGGGTGTGGTTTGAGACTAAACTGAGAACTTTCGGAACTTATATAGCACTTAGAAAATTTTCTTATTTTGGAGGGTTACACGTCCGTATGGGTAAGCCGTGTGGTCACACACGCCCGAGTGTGTAACAACCCGTTTTTAGGGTTAATCAGAACAGTGGTTTCGGGGCCACTAAATCCGATGAGTAGGTTTGTAAATATTATATTTAATATTTATGAGTTAATTGTGAGTTTAAAAAAGGTTTTTGATATTGTGATTTTTGTTTTATAAGCGATTTATTAAGCTCAAGTAGTATGACCCTAAGGTCAAGTGGGTTTAGAAAATGAGGTATCGAGACCTTATTTCTATAAACCGAGTCGTAAATATTTTTATAAATATTTACGGAGTGGCAATAAGATGATATTAAAGTTTCGTTGAAAATTTTTATTGTTTTGATAGTTAATTAAGCAAAAAGGACTAAATCGCGCAAAGCGTAAAAGTTGTGTTCTATAAGTTAAAGATATTAAATAGCTATGGAATTAAATAATGGGAGTCCTTAAGTGGTAATTATTCCATAATTGTTGGTAGTGGAATTCCATGGCTTGGTATAATGGCAATTATTAATGTATATTAAGGTTAAATATGGTATTTGGTAATTATAATAAAATAAAATAAAACAAAAGCCAAATTACATGCTATCATCTTCATCAATAGCCGAATGTGAGAAAGAAAATAATGTTCTCAAAGCTTTGAAGGTTCGGCCATGGTTGTTCATGCATGTAAGTCCTTAAGTAATTATATTTGATTTGTTGCGCCCTTAAGATTATATAATATGATAAGTAATTATTTGACGTTTACAAGTTCGAATTGCAATAAGTATATTGAATTTCGGCTATAAAGCCGAGTATGAAATGAATGATTTATGTATATAATGTGGCCGAATGACTATTAAGTGATGATGTGAAAGTGTGCAATATGTGTATACAATTTTATTGTACTTGTTTGTATAAAGTCGAATGTGAATTGAATGGTATATATGTGGTGACAGAATTGCTATTATGAAACAAAGTCAAAGAATGGGATATTTGTATAATAGATGAATTGTGACTATTGTTCCTACTTGATCGAGGTTGTGTGTGAAATAATTTGTGAATATGGCATATAGTCGAATGGTTATTAAAAGTGAAACTAGGATAATGAAAAGATTATGTGTTCCTTGTGTATGATTATTGAACCGAAAGTTAAAAGGTAGGTGTACATTTTGTGCTTATATTCGAATGAAGCAATTAAATTACTAATGTGAAATGTTATGTGAAATGTGTTAACATGTGAATAAATATGCAAGACACTGAAAATGTATCCGGGCTAAAGTCCCGCAGGCTTCGTGCTGGAAATGTATCCGGGCTAAAGTCCCGCAGGCTTCGTGCTGGAAATATATTTGGGCTAAAGTCCCGCAGGCTTCGTGCTGGAAATGTATCCGGGCCAAAGTCCCGCAGGCTTCGTGCTGGAAATGTATCCGGACTAAAGTCCCGCAGGCTTCGTGCTGGAAATGTATCCCGGCCAAAGTCCCGCAGGCTTCGTGCTGGAAATGTATCCGGGCCAAAGTCCCGCAGGCTTCGTGCTGGAAATGTATCCGGGCCAAAGTCCCGTAGGCTTTGTGCTAATAATATAATTTCGGGTTTTATACCTAGTGGGCCAAGTGCCGATGAATTTGATAAAAGTATACAATTACAAGATCCTACACTAAGTTGACAAATTGAAAGTGCATTACATATTAAGTTGGCCAGGTATGTATCATGTACTCGTATGCGATTTTGATTTGAATTAAATTATAAATATATAAAGTGATGCATCTGTGAATAAGTGTTATGACTATAAATGTGATTGTGATATATTCGGTAAATATGTGAAGTTATGTGAAGTGATTCTATGTTTATATTCAAATATAAACACTTGGTCCTTGTGGAAAGGTTTATGGAAGTATATGATTTTATTTTTAGGTGATTATGATCTTGGAAAATTAAATGTGAATATGATATTGTATTTCATTCGTTTCAATTGAACTAAAGCTGATAGTGAAGCATTTTAATGCCTATGTTATATGAGTTCGATCTTGAATGACATGATATACATGTTTAGATAATTTGAATGCAAGGAATGTGTGAAAGAGCAAATTTGAAATAAATCTGCTTGGGACAGCAACTGTAGCGTGATTTTGGAAAATCACCATAAATTGTGGAAATTGAATGAGAAGCTGAATAAATATGAAATTAAAGCTTAATGAGTCTAGTTTCTTATAAAAGAAACCATGTAAGCAAAAGAATTTTAGATAATGAGATATTTGAAGTGGAGTGAGACAGAGTCAAAATGACTTTGAAATCCCCTGTTTTGTCTTTAGAAAATCATTGTAAATTGTACAATGATGATTATAAGATAAAATTTATATTCCTAAACTCCTTAATAAGTCTAGTTTCAAATGAAGTAAACGATAACATATTTTGAATTCTGTATAATGAGAAAATTGATTTGTAGTGAAGAGTGGTCAGAATAGTCAAACAGTGAAACAGGGGAAACTTCAATAAAAATATGGTATTGATTGGTCAAACCAAAAATTCTGAAAATTTTATGGATGGAAGATATATAAGTCTATTTTCAGGAAAAATTAACGGTACTTTATTTGGAGTTTCTTATCTCCAGTTATAAATAATTTAGTGACTGTTGCTCAGGAAAACAACTTGTAGTGAATTTGTGATTTTGTTGCAAACATGGTTAAAACTAGTTAATGAGATACTTTTCGAGTTCTTATGATCTTATTTGTGATTTCAATATTTGGTTTTAATTGAGTTCAGATTCAAGTGAGGTGAATTTGCTAAATATGCATTATGTTCATGGATACTTGGCCGAAATGGCAATTACCTAGGAATGATTTCTTAAAAATTTGAAATAATCGAGCTATAAGTAAATTAATTGTTTGCATTGCTTAAAACTTACTAAGCATTGAAGCTTACTCCGTGTTCTCTTTTCCATTCCTTATAGGTTTATCCTTTAGTTCGAGTTGGAAGAGCCGGAGATATCATCACACTATCGAGTCATTATGTGAGTTGAGAAGATGGTATATCATCATGATTTAAGGCATGTATAGGACAGACTATAGGTAGAATGATATTTTGTCTTTGTATACATTATAGCCATGCGAAGATGGCTCGCTTATTTTGTTTAGAGAAGCCTTATAATTGAACTAATGTGTTGAAATGTTTTAGTTATAACTTGATAGTAGTTAATTTGTTATTAGATATTCGGTTATGTTTTGATAGTTAGTCATTTTGGAAATTTATAAGAGCTCTTATGAAAAATCAATGAGACAGGTTGCATTGTTGATAATTTATGTCTGGTAAATATCTTTGACCTTATAGAAGTTTTGTTCAGTCAAGTAATACCTCATAACCTTATTCTGGCAACGGATACGAGTTAGGAGTGTTACATTTAGTGGTATCAGAGCTATGGTTTAGTCGATTCTCGAACTAACCTAGCGTATGTGAGTCTAGCTATACATGCCATATTACTACTCGTGATAGTGTGACATCTCCCGGCTCTAACGAAATTGTTTTGTAAGACAGATATGCTTTCCAACCAAGCTAATTCTGATAGTATAGAATGTTATACTCAGACGTTTGAGTGAAAATGTGTTGGTGATGAGTTGAAACTCATAAAAGGTATGAATCAGAATGCATGATATTCTGCTATTGATAAATGTTATAATTATATGAGTATATGAGTTGTGATGTTGGGTAAATGATGGTTGTGTGAATATTTTGACTTAGAATTTATGATTTGATTTAGCGTATGAGCTATGTGTTAAGTACCAAGTGATCATAAGTAAATGATTGCTAGATGTTTGAGAATGCGGAATTAGTAATGAACTATTCGTTCATAATAGTATGTGTGATGTGCATGCTTACGTAAGTGTTAAAATTGTTGGCTTTACAACCCTCACCCCCTCATCGGTAAAGCATTGTAATGAGATCCGTGCTATATGGATTAAATACGCTTACGAGTGTGAAAATTACAGAGTTTCGTGGTTGAAAGATTAGTATTGTGATCATATAAGAGAATGAGTCCGCAAGTGAAGACAGTAACAGAAAAGATATTGGATCATGTTGAAGACCATTCGTTATATGCCAATTCACTGTTAAAGAAGAAGTTGAATTCAATGAGATGAAAGTATTCAGGTATGATGTCTAAAGAACGTATTAACTGGAAGTTTTTCTAAATTGATTTCTGTTAGTAATGGGATATTGTGAAATCAGTGATGATAGAATTAGACAGTAGGATAATGTTTGAATTAGTGCAGTGGTTATAGTCGGGTAGTTACTACGTTTTCTTCTGGGCAAATGATTATAGTATTCGGGATTCTGAGCGAGAATCTTTATGTGTTTTACGATCGACAATCATGTGATTAATCTTATCAAATGATGAGTAGTTATTGGCTGAGCTAGAGACTAAATTGATGTTTAATCAGCAAATTTGTGAGGCTAAAAGGTCTGTCAGTGAATTACAAGTTAAAAAGGGTACAACGTAAATTGATTTCTGATTTAGAATTTCAGATTGGAACCGACAATCATTCGTTGTGTCGAGATAGAGTTCGTGTATTGAGAAATCCAGAGATTTTACAACAATTGTGACATCTAGCACAGTGGTGATTATCTTTCCGTACGGGGAGTTCTAAAAGAGTACCAGTTTTTATTGTTCAAATGGAGACACGAGGATTATATCGTGTTACTAAAATAAACTACTGTGAGCTTTGGGTATAGAGTTACTTTGTCACACTGTGTTCTAGAACTTGAAAGCAACCGAGAAAGACATTTATTATTGGTTAAGTTTCCGTATAATAATAATGGTTATGCGATGAATGTTAAGATAGCATTGTATGAGAGAGGTATGGTTGCAATTACTGAACTTTGTTGTATTGAATTGAATTTTTGATAAAAAGAATTTCGGGGTTGATGTGATTGGAAAGAGTGAGGGGAAATAAAAGTAATTCGTGACCGTCTAAAAGCAGTTTCAGATTGGCAGAAAATATATGTGGGCTTGATGTGCAAAAGCATTGAATTTTCGATTAGAAAATTGAGTATTTGTGAAAGTATTATAGTGGGAGTAGAATTTTTCGATTTAGCTATAAAGAGAAGTTGAGTTCGCAATTCATCGGATTGAATGAGATTATTAGTAGAACTTGGGAAGACCCGTAATGTGTTTCTTATATATATGATGTGAAGATACAAATAAGATCCTTTATCTATAATATCCCTTACAGAAGTAGAAACTCAGCTTGTTATGATGTATAGCAAAGAGCAGATCATAATCTTAGCTCATGAGATTGAAAAGTTGAGAAATCTCAGGCTAGGTGAGAAATTGATGAGCCTTGTGAAAGTAAATCTAATTTATTTCCTGGTAAGATTTTCGAGGACGAAAATCCCTAAGGGGGGAGAGTTGTAACAACCCATTTTTAGGGTTAATCAGAACAGTGGTTTCGGGGCCACTAAATCCGATGAGTAGGTTTGTAAATATTATATTTAATATTTATGAGTTAATTGTGAGTTTAAAAAAGGTTTTTGATATTGTGATTTTTGTTTTATAAGCGATTTATTAAGCTCAAGTGGTATGACCCTAAGGTCAAGTGGGTTTAGAAAATGAGGTATCGAGACCTCATTTCTATAAACCGATTCGTAAATATTTTTATATATATTTACGGAGTGGCAATAAGATGATATTAAAGTTTCGTTGAAAAATTTTATTGTTTTGATAGTTAATTAAGCAAAAAGGACTAAATCGCGCAAAGCGTAAAAGTTGTGTTCTATAAGTTAAAGATATTAAATAGCTACGGAATTAAATAGTGGGAGTCCTTAAGTGGTAATTATTCCATAATTGTTGGTAGTGGAATTCCATGGCTTGCTATAATGAAAATTATTAATGTATATTAAGGTTAAATATGGTATTTGGTAATTATAATAAAATAAAATAAAACAAAAGCCAAATTACATGCTATCATCTTCACCAATAGCCGAATGTGAGAAAGAAAATAATGTTCTCAAAGCTTTGAAGGTTCGGCCATGGTTGTTCATGCATGTAAGTCCTTAAGTAATTATATTTGATTTGCTGCGCCCTTAAGATTATATAATATGATAAGTAATTATTTGACGTTTACTGTGACAGCCCTAAAGTGACCCTAGTCGGAAAGCGGTTTCGGGACCGCTAAACCGAGTCACCAAATTATTTGAATGTGATATTTATTGTCTAAAATATGTGATTATGAAGGTCTGAAAGTTTTAGGCTTCGATTTAGTAAATTGCATGTGAATTTAGTCAAAAGGACTTATGGGTGACATTTTTGAAATGTGATAGGCTAATCTACAAGGACTTAATAGTGCATGTAATCAAAAGGGAGGGCTTGCATGTCAATTTCCCCCCCTAATATGTAGTGGCCAGCCATGAGCATGGGTGGACAAGATGTTATGGCTAAAAACATGTCATAAACATGTTGGGGTAATGCATTATGTAAGGATTAATAAAATAAAGAGCATGGGCAATAAAATATTAGTGTTAGTAGGATGAGAAACAAAAAAAAAAAGAAAGGATGTGTGTGATTGTCCCCCCCATTGCCGTGAGTTGAAGGAAAGAAAAAAAAAAGTGTTCATCCTTTGGTTCATCCTTGGCCGAAAATTCTAAGGAAGAAGGAAGGAGTTCTTGCTTCATGTTTGGTTTGGAAGAGGATTAGGAGGAGGTTCAGCCATACTTGTATCTAGATTAAGGTAAGTTTGATGTTTTGTCATGAGATTCATCCATGTTTTTTTTGTTAGCTTGATTTCTAACTAGCCCATGGTTCAAATCCTTACTATGTCATGGAGATGATATTCGGCTAAGGTGGATTTGTGTTCATGTTATTTGCAGGCTAAAAGTGAAGCTTGTAATGATGCATGTGATGGTGGATTGATGACTCTTGAATCTTTTTTTAGCATCTTTGAGTGAGACATTAAGTTCCTCCTTCAACCATGACCAAAAATTGAAATGGTATGGTGTTGTGATGCATTCGGCCATGGTAGGAAGTAGAAGAGAAATATGGTTGTTGTTCACGTTATTGGATGAGAAATGGTAGTAAGGTGAAGTGCAAATGTTAGTGCTTGATTTACTAGTGTATATGTGTGTATTAGCCAAGTTTTGAACTTGAAACAAAATGGTGTTTAGTCAATACAAGTGACCATACTTGTAGAATGTATTAAGTGTTGCAATCGGCCCCAACATAGACATGTATGTTTGGCCACATGAATAAGTACATAAGTTATGTGTATGTTCGGCCATAGGTAGCCTATTGATGGCTTTAGCTTGACTTAGAAAATTCGGCTAAGGGGAAATATTAGCTAGTATGTTGAATTCGATTCGTGATTTCGTACATATGTGACTCTAATGTCTAATGTATATATGGGCTAAGTACCTTGAGCTTCTCTTTTGATGTTCGAATGAATTGTATTAAATTGCTTGATGTGATTAAAAATGCGTATGACCATTGTGTATTTGAGCTAAAAGGTGGCCATATGACCTATCAAACTCCTTGTCATATTCGGCCATAAGCTAGAAAAATGAGACTTTAATGAGTTAAATTTGTTTGAATTAGCTCAAGAGTTTAGAGGACCACAGTTGGATAAGGGAAAGGAAAAAGTGATCGAATAGCTGTCGAAATCGCTCGACCACATCCGAGGTAAGTTCTTGAGTAATAGAGCTTAAATTATGATTTGATTAGATCATGTTTTAAGCAAATCAAAATCATGCTCTTTGTGTGTGGCTATTGAGCCGAAATTGCAAGAGTGATAAGTGTCTTGTGTTTGAGTTTTGCTAATGAAAATGAAATACGAATGTGTCATGATTTATTGTTAAATGTGCATGGTTATTCGAATGATGTCCGGGCTAAGTCCCGAAGGCTTTGTGCTAAGTGACCATATCCGGACTAAGATCCGAAGGCATTTGTGCGAGTTACTAATTCCGAGCTAAGCCCGAAGGCATTGGTGCGAGTTACTAAATCCGGGTTAAGTCCCGAAGGCATTTGTGCGAGTTACTATAACCGGGCTATGTCCCGAAGGAATTTGAACGAGTAGCTATATCCGGTTAAATTCCGAAGGTACGTGATTCGGGAATGAATGATCTTGCTGTAAAAATTTCAGTTAATACGCTTGTAACATCCCAACATTGAGGTATGTTTCGTATGTGCTTTGAATTAGTTGAGCCCTTACAAATAAGTATTCGCTCAGTTGATAAATGAGCTACCGACCTTTGGCTAAGTTGATCTTTGTGTATAAATATAAGGGTTGGTAATGTGAAGTAAGTATGATATTGAAAATTTGTGCATATGAAATTATCTGTTTAGCTACATGAATGCTATACTTTGGTTGTGTCTAAATTCTTTGCTCAAAACTTACTAAGCATTTAATGCTTACTCCGTTTCTTTGATTCTTGTTTTATAGATTTTGGTTCTTCAGCTATCGGACTCGAGATTTTGAAGTCGAAGTTGCCCACACTATCAAAGCTCCTTTTGGTATACTTTTGGTTGAACTTTGAAATGGTATGTATAGGACTACCTTTTTTGTTGTGGGTCATGGACCCTTTGGATTTGTATAATTTTGGATAGCCATGCGAAAATGGCTTATATATGTTTGAGCATAATGTTATAATCATTTGGTATGGATATGGTTATTGAGAGGTGTGGATATGCTTAACAAGGATTGGCCATGGGAATGGTTAATCACTATCATAATTTGTGCTATTTATGCTAAAAGGGCTAGTTGAATCATGGAAACTATGAAATAGGTAATGTCTACCTTAAAGGCAGATGCTGACAGCAGCAGTGATGTAGATGTGAAAAATCACTAAAAATAGTAGAAATGGAATTAAATAGTGAATAAATTATGTAAACGAACCTTGATGAATCTATTTTCATAGGATAGTAATGAAACGATCATATGAACAGTATGTTAAGAGATATTCAGGTTTTCGTGAGACAGGGCCAGAACAGTTTCTGGATTCCCTGTTCCAACTTTGGAAATTCATTATAAATTAACCAGAGATAGTTAGGAGTCATTCCATATATGCATAGATTTATTTTTGAGTCTAGTTTCTATAGAAACAAACGGCATCAGTATTGAAGCCCTGTACAGGGAGATATTCAAGTCATAATGCGCAAAGGTCAGTGTAGTTGATCCCTATAACATGGGAGACTTTGACTAATAAACTGTACTAATTGGCCCGGCCAAAAATTCTAGAAAAAAATATATAGATGGAAATATGAGTCTAGTTTCAGGAAAGAATTACGAAACTGATTTTTGAGTTTTAGAACTCAAGATATGATTTTTAAGGTGACAGTGACACAGTTAGCCAACTGCCTGGAAATTTTTAAAATGAACTGTGCAAGTAAGTGAATGTAGTCTGTGAACCCCTCGTGTCCGACTCCGGCAACAGTCTCGGGTATGGGGTGTTACAATTTTATTGGTATCAAAGCTACGGTTTAGTCGATTCTAGGACTACCGTAATGCGTTGGGTCTAGCTATACATGCCATTTTATGTGATTATTTGATAGTGTGGTGATTTCAGACATTTGCAATTGTGCTTATTTATAGTAATGGATCCCGATCCCGACCGAGCGGTAGCTGATGATCTTAAGAGTGTAGCGCCTGCTCCCGCGCAAGGGACAGCGCCGGCGGACTCTCAACCTAATGCTAGTAACCCGAATGATGAAGCTAGACAAGCTTTCTATAGCGTGATGAATGATTGGTTCAACCAATACATTCAAACTAATACGACTGTTCCACAACCTCCATTCCTGACAAATACCACCCCCGCACCTACCATACCTCCGGTAACTGACCAAATAAGGTCAAATAAGCCACCAGTTGACAGAATTCGAAAACACGGGGCTACTGAATTTAAAGCCACGGACAGCGATGATGCCGAGCAAGCGGAATTTTGGTTGGACAACACTATCCGGGTACTCGATGAGCTATCTTGCACACCTGATGAGTGCCTAAAGTGTGCTATCTCCTTGCTACGTGATTCTGCCTACTATTGGTGGAATACGTTGACTTCTGTTGTGCCTAGAGAGCAAGTAACTTGGGAGTTTTTCCAAACCGAGTTTCGAAAGAAGTATATCAGTCAGAGATTCATTGACCAAAAACGGAAGGAATTTCTTGAACTCAAACAAGGTTCCATGTCGGTTACCGACTATGAACAAAAATTTGTGAGGCTTAGCCGGTACGCACGAGAATGCATTTCCTCAGAAGCCGTGATGTGTAAACGTTTCGAGGATGGATTGAATGATGATATAAAGCTGTATGTTGGCATTTTGGAAATCCGAGAATTTGTGGCACTTGTCGAGCGAGCTTGCAAAGCCGAGGAGCTCAGTATGGAGAAAAGAAAAGCTGAGGCGGGAGCAAGGGAGTTTCGTAAGAGGTCTTCGGGGAAGCCCTTCCCACAGTCATCGAAGAAATTTAGAGATGGCTTAGGCCGGTCTAGAGACACTTCGGGCTTTTCAAGACGAGATCGTGATCGACCTCTTTCGAGGGCACGAGTCACTTCGGTCGCCAGTGTGGGAAATGATCGTCGAGATAGAACGGAGTGCCAGCATTGTGGCAAATGGCATTCTGGAAGTTGTAGATTCCATGACCGCTCCTGCTACAAGTGCGGGTCAGTTGACCATTTTATCAAAGATTGCCCGAGATTGTCTGAACAAAATGTAAATCAGAGTGGGAAACCGAGTACTACCACTGCTCGAGGTAGACCATCTAGAAACACGAGAAATGCTAGTGGTGGTCAGAGAGGATCTAGAGATGCTGCGACCAGATCTGAGGCTCGTGCTCCTGCTAGGGCTTATGCTATACGCGCACGCGAGGATGCTTCCTCGCCAGATGTTATTACCGGTACTTTTACTCTCTTTGATACTAATGTGATTGCTTTGATTGACCCTGGTTCTACTCATTCTTATATATGCGAAACCTTAGCATCCAGTAAGACTTTACCTATTGAGTCTACTGAGTTCGTAATTCGGGTGTCAAATCCCTTGGGTCGTTACGTGCTTGTCGACAAAGTGTGTAAGAAATGCCCCCTAGTAATTCGAGATTCCTATTTTCAGGCGGACTTGATGCTTTTGCCGTTTGATGAATTTGATGTTATTCTTGGTTTGGATTGGTTGACCGTGCATGATGCGGTTGTGAATTGCAAAAGCAAGACTATTGATTTGAGGTGCGCAAATAACAAGATAATCCGAGTTGAGTCTACGGACTTAAAGGGGTTGCCGCTGTAATATCAGCAATGTTGGCCCAAAAATATGTAAGAAAAGGGTGCGAAGCATACCTTGCGTATGTACTTGATGACAAAGAATTAGAAAAGAAACCCGAATCTGTGCCGGTGGTTTGTGAATACCCGGATGTTTTTCCTGAAGAATTACCGGGTTTACCACCTGTTCGGGAGGTAGAGTTTGGTATTGAGCTTGTACCTGGAACTACGCCAATTTTGATAGCTCCTTATCGTATGGCACCAACTGAGTTAAAAGAATTGAAAGCTCAGTTGCAAGAGTTGACGGATAGAGGTTTCGCTCGACCAAGTTTCTCACCTTGGGGTGCACCAGTATTGTTCGTGAAAATGAAGGACAGAACCATGAGGTTGTGCATTGACTATCGTCAGCTGAATAAAGTGATGATAAAGAATAAATATCCGTTACCGCATATTGATGATTTGTTTGATCAACTAAAGGGAGCCTCAGTGTTTTCAAAGATAGATTTAAGATCGGGTTATTACCAGTTGCGAATTCGAGATTCGGATATACCCAAAACTGCTTTCGGAACGAGATACGGCCACTACGAGTTTTTAATGATGCCGTTTGGGCTCACAAATGCCCCTGCGGTATTTATGGATTTGATGAATCGAATCTTCAGACAGTATTTGGACCGGTTCGTAGTTGTGTTCATTGATGACATCTTGGTCTATTCAAGAGATGAGACCGAACATGCTGAGCACCTGAGATTAGTGTTGCAAATTTTACAGGATAAGCAGTTATATGCTAAGTTCAGTAAGTGTGAGTTCTGGTTAAAAGAGGTTAGCTTCTTGAGTCATGTGGTATCCGCATCGGGTATTCGAGTTGACCCGAGCAAAATTTTAGCCATACTTAACTGGAAGCCTCCGAGAAATATTACTGAGGTTCGGAGCTTTTTGGGACTCGCCGGTTACTACCGACGGTTTGTAAAAGGTTTCTCGATGATAGCCACACCCATGACGAAGCTACTTCAAAAAGATATTAAGTTCGAATGGACGGAAAAATGTCAGAAAAGTTTTGATCAACTGAAAACTTATTTGACTGAAGCCCCAATTTTAGTGCAGCCCGAATCAGGCAAAGAGTTTGTCATCTATAGTGACGCCTCCTTACTTGGGTTAGGTTGCGTGTTGATGCAAGAAGGTCGAGTTGTGGCCTATGCATCGAGACAATTAAAGCCACATGAGAAAAATTATCCGACCCATGATCTCGAACTAGCTGCCATCATATTCGCTTTAAAAATATGGCGACATTACTTATTTGGTGAAAAGTGCCATGTATTTTCGGATCACAAAAGTCTCAAATATTTGATGACTCAAAGAGACTTAAATCTGCGACAAATACATTGGCTTGAGTTGTTGAAAGATTATGAGCTTGTCATTGATTACCACCCGGGAAAGGCTAATGTGGTTGCAGACGCCTTAAGCCGGAAATCACTGTTTGCTTTACGAGCGATGAATGTACACTTGTCTGTTCTACCCGACAATGTGTTAGTAGCTGAATTAAAGGCCAAACCATTATTGATTCATCAAATTCATGAAGCTCAGAAAGTTGACGATGAATTGGTTGCAAAACGGGCTGAATGTGTTCCGAATATGGAATCCGAATTTCAAATTGATGATGACGATTGTTTGAGTTTCAGAAGTCGGTTGTGTGTTCCAAGAAATTCAGAACTCATTTCGATGATTCTGAACGAAGCCCATTGTAGCCGAATGTCAATTCACCCGGGGAGTACGAAAATGTACAACGATCTGAGACGCCAGTTTTGGTGGCATGGTATGAAACGAGACATTTCTGATTTGTTTCGAAGTGTTTAATATGTCAGCAAGTAAAGGCGGAACATCAAGTGCCTACGGGTTTACTCCAGCCAATCATGGTACCTGAATGGAAATAGGATCGAGTCACGATGGATTTCGTATTTGGGTTGCCAGTATCGGCAAGTAAGAAAGATGCGATTTGGGTTGTTGTGGATAGACTGACTAAGTCGGCTCACTTTATCCCCGTACGTACGGATTTTTCATTGGATAAACTAGCTGAATTGTATATTTCTCAGATTGTGAGATTACACGGGGTACCTATTTCTATCGTGTCGGATAGAGATCCGAGATTCACCTTGCGATTTTGGAAGAAATTGCAAGAAGCTTTGGGTACCAAGCTGCATTTTAGCACCGCTTTTCATCCACAAACCGATGGTCAATCCGAGCGGATAATTCAGATACTTGAGGATATGTTGAGATGTTGCATCCTCGAGTTTAGTGGTTCATGGGAACGGTATTTACCTTTGATTGAATTCGCTTACAACAATAGTTTTCAATCAAGTATTAAGATGGCACCTTACGAGGGCTTGTACGGGTGTAAATGCCGTACACCATTGTTTTGGACCGAGCTCGGTGAAAGTAAAATTTTCGGAGTGGATTTGATTAAAGATGCTGAACAGAAAGTAAGCATAATTTGTGAAAGTCTGAAGGCAGCATCAGATCGTCAGAAGTCGTATGCAGATTTAAAACGAAGAGATATTGAGTATCAAGTGGGAGACAAAGTGTTTCTTAAGGTCTCGCCTTGGAAAAAGATCCTCAGATTTGGCCGTAAGGGCAAATTGAGTCCGAGATTCATTGGGCCGTATGAGATCTCCGAACGAGTTGGCCCAGTTGCATATAGGTTGCTTTTACCCCCTGAACTCGAAAGAATCCACAACGTTTTTCATGTTTCGATGCTTCGACGTTACAAATCCGATCCTTCGCACGTAATAAACCCCTCCGAGGTCGAAATTCAAGCCGATATGAGTTATGAGGAAGAACCGATTCGTATCCTAGCTCGTGAAGTGAAAGAGTTGCGAAACAAAAGGGTTCCGATAGTGAAAGTGTTATGGCTCAAACACGGGATCGAAGAAGCTACTTGGGAACCCGAGAACTCTATGAAAGAGCGATACCCAAACCTATTTACCGGTAAGATTTTCGGGGACGAAAATTTCTTAAGTGGGGGAGAGTTGTGACAGCCCTAAAGTGACCCTAGTCGGAAAGCGGTTTCGGGACCGCTAAACCGAGTCACCAAATTATTTGAATGTGATATTTATTGTCTAAAATATGTGATTATGAAGGTGTGAAAGTTTTAGGCTTCGATTTAGTAAATTGCATGTGAATTTAGTCAAAAGGACTTATGGGTGACATTTTTGAAATGTGATAGGCTAATCTACAAGGACTTAATAGTGCATGTAATCAAAAGGGAGGACTTGCATGTCAATTTTCCCCCCTAATATGTAGTGGCCAGCCATGAGCATGGGTGGACAAGATGTTATGGCTAAAAACATGTCATAAACATGTTGGGGTAATGCATTATGTAAGGATTAATAAAATAAAGAGCATGGGCAATAAAATATTAGTGTTAGTAGGATGAGAAACAAAAAAAAAAGAAAGGATGTGTGTGATTGTCCCCCCCATTGCCGTGAGTTGAAGGAAAGAAAAAAAAAGTGTTCATCCTTTGGTTCATCCTTGGCCGAAAATTCTAAGGAAGAAGGAAGGAGTTCTTGCTTCATGTTTGGTTTGGAAGAGGATTAGGAGGAGGTTCGGCCATACTTGTATCTAGATTAAGGTAAGTTTGATGTTGTGTCATGAGATTCATGCATGTTTTTTTTGTTAGCTTGAGTTCTAACTAGCCCATGGTTCAAATCCTTACTATGTCATGGAGATGATATTCGGCTAAGGTGGATTTGTGTTGATGTTATTTGCATGCTAAAAGTGAAGCTTGTAATGATGCATGTGATGGTGGATTGATGACTCTTGAATCTTCTTTTTAGCATCTTTGAGTGAGACATTAAGTTCCTCGTTCAACCATGACCAAAAATTGAAATGGTATGGTGTTGTGATGCATTCGGCCATGGTAGGAAGTAGAAGAGAAATATGGTTGTTGTTCACGTTATTGGATGAGAAATGGTAGTAAGGTGAAGTGCAAATGTTAGTGCTTGATTTACTAGTGTATATGTGTGTATTAGCCAAGTTTTGAACTTGAAACAAAATGGTGTTTAGTCAATACAAGTGACCATACTTGTAGAATGTATTAAGTGTTGCAATCGGCCCCAACATAGACATGTATGTTCGGCCACATGAATAAGTACATAAGTTATGTGTATGTTCGGCCATAGGTAGCCTATTGATGGCTTTAGCTTGACTTAGAAAATTCGGCTAAGGGGAAATATTAGCTAGTATGTTGAATTTGATTCGTGATTTCGTACATATGTGACTCTAATGTCTAATGTATATATGGGCTAAGTACCTTGAGCTTCTCTTTTGATGTTCGAATGAATTGTATTAAATTACTTGATGTGATTAAAAATGCGTATGACCATTGTGTATTTGAGCTAAAAGGTGGCCATATGACCTATCAAACTCCTTGTCATATTCGGCCATAAGCTAGCAAAATGAGACTTTAATGAGTTAAATTTGTTTGAATTAGCTCAAGAGCTTAGAGGACCACAGTTGGATAAGGGAAAGGAAAAAGTGATCGAATAGCTGTCGAAATCGCTCGACCACATCCGAGGAAAGTTCTTGAGTAATAGAGCTTAAATTATGATTTGATTAGATCATGTTTTAAGCAAATCAAAATCATGCTCTTTGTGTGTGGCTATTGAGCCGAAATTGCAAGAGTGATAAGTGTCTTGTGTTTGAGTTTTGCTAATGAAAATGAAATACGAATGTGTCATGATTTATTGTTAAATGTGCATGGTTATTCGAATGATGTCCGGGCTAAGTCCCGAAGGCTTTGTGCTAAGTGACCATATCCGGACTAAGATTCGAAGGCATTTGTGCGAGTTACTAATTCCGGGCTAAGCCCGAAGGCATTGGTGCGAGTTACTAAATCCGGGTTAAGTCCCGAAGGCATTTGTGCGAGTTACTATAACAGGGCTATGTCCCGAAGGCATTTGAACGAGTAGCTATATCCGGTTAAATTCCGAAGGTACGTGATTCGGGAATGAACGATCTTGCTGTAAAAATTTCAGTTAATACGCTTGTAACATCCCAACATTGAGGTATGTTTCGTATGTGCTTTGAATTAGTTGAGCCCTTACAAATAAGTATTCGCTCAGTTGATAAATGAGCTACTGGCCTTTGGCTAAGTTGATCTTTGTGTATGAATATAAGGGTTGGTAATGTGAAGTAAGTATGATATTGAAAATTTGTGCATATGAAATTATCTGTTTAGCTACATGAATGCTATACTTTGGTTGTGTCTAAATTCTTTGCTCAAAACTTACTAAGCATTTAATGCTTACTCCGTTTCTTTGATTCTCTGTTTTATAGATTTTGGTTCTTCAGCTATCGGACTCGGGATTTTGAAGTCGAAGTCGCCCACACTATCAAAGCTCCTTTTGGTATACTTTTGGTTGAACTTTGAAATGGCATGTATAGGACTACTGTAACACCCCGAACCCGAGACCGACACCGGAGTCGGACACGAGATGTTAACAAACTTTGAAAAATTTCCTTCCAGACACTGCCCAGTCTGAGTACTAGTCGCTTCAAAAATCATATCTTGAGTTTCACAACTCGAAAATCAGTTTGGTGATTTTTCCCTGAAACTAGACTCATTTCCCCACCTATGTATTTTTTTATAGAATTTTTAGTCAGGCCAATTAGTACAGTTTATTAGTCAAAGTCTCGCATGTTACAGGGGTCGACTACACTGACCTTTTCCCATTACGACTTGGATATCACTCTGCACAGAGCTTCAATACTGATGCCGTTTGTTTCTATGGAAACTAGACTCAGAGAAGAATCCATACATATATGGTATGACCCCTAATTATCTCTGGTCAATTTATAGTGAATTTCCAAAGGCGGAACAGGGAATCCAGAAACTGTTCTGGCGCTGTTCCACAAGAACCTGAATATCTCTTACTGTACTGTTCATATGATTGCTTTGTTACTTTCCTATGAAAGTAGATTCTTCAAGGTTTGTTTACATAATTTATTCACTATTTAATTCCACTCCTACGATTTTTAGTGATTTTCCAAGTCTACGTCACTGCTGCTGTCAGCATCTACCTTTAAGGTAGGCTTTACCTATTTCATGGTTCAACTAGCCCTTTTTGCATACATAGCACAATTTATGAAAGTGATTAACCATCCCCGTGGCCAATCCTTGTCAAGCATATCCACACTAAATGATTATAACATTATACTTAAACACATATAAGCCATTTTCACATGGCTATCCAAAACTTATACATCACATAAAGTACTCGAAAAACAACAATGGGTCGTCCTATACATGCCATATCAAAATTCAACCAAAAGAGTACCCATAAGAGCCTTTGATAGTGTGGGCGACTTCGACGTCAAGATCCCGAGTCCGATAGCTGGAGAACCAAAAAAATCTATAAAACAGAGGAGCAGTGTAACGAGTAAGCAATTTATGCTTAGTAAGTTTTGAGCAAGGAATTCCAGCATAAACAAAGAATAACACACATTTAGCTAAACGGAATATTTCACAATACGCAATTTACCGATATCAAACTTGCTTCACAACATTAACAACCCTTATGTACATACACAATAGACTAACTTAGCCGAAGGCCGGTAGCTCGTTTATCAACTGAGCGAACATTTATTTGTAAGGGCTCGATTAAATTCAACACATACGTAACATATCCCCATATTGGGATGTTTTTCGAGTATTCGCTGGAATTTTACAGCAAGCTCATTCATTACCAAATCACGTACCTTCGGGATTTAACCGGATATAGCTCCTCGTTCAAATGCCTTCGGGACATAGCCCGGTTTTAGTAACTCACACAATGCTTCGGGACATAACCCGGATTTAATAACTCTCACGAATGCCTTCGGGACTTAACCCGGATTTAGTATCTAACACAAAGGCCTTCGGGGCTTAACCCGGAATTTGTATCTCGCACAAATGCCTTCGGATCTTAGTCCGGATATATTCACTTAGCACAAAGCCTTCGGGACTTAGCCCGGACAGCATTCAATTAATCATGCACATCTAACAATAATTCATGGCACATTCATATTTCATTTTCATTTGCGAAACTCAAACACAAGGCACATATCGTCCTTGCACATTCGGCTCAATAGCCACACATAGAGCATGATTTAATCACATCGTAATTTAAGCTCTCTTACTCAAGAACTTACCTCGGGTGTTGTCGAACGATTCCGCTAGCTATTCAACCACTTTTTCCTTCCCTTTATCGGATTTATTTCCCCTTTGCTCTTGAGCTTAATTAAACAAATAAATTGATTTCATCATTTAGGCATCAAAAAGATGAACACAAGGCACTTAGCCCATATTTATACATTAGACATTAAAGTCTCATACATGCAAAAATCATGCACCAACACAACATATTAGCTAATTTCTTTCCCCTTGGCCGAATATGCATGTCTATTTTTGGGGTCGATTTCAACACTTAATACACACATATACACACTAGTAAAGCATCCTCCCCCTTTTCATCGATTTAACACATGCATTGCTCATCAACATGCAAAGTTACATTCGGCCTTAGCACACATCTTGCTAGCCGATTCTTCTCCATTTAGCAACCAATGCACATATGTGCTCACACAAAAATGCTAAAAAGGAGGTTCAAGAATCATCAAGCCATCATCACATGCATCATTAACAAGCCTCATATTTTGCATGCAATGGCATTAACACAACCTCCACCTAGGCCGAATCTTAACTCATCCTCATGCCTCATCACCACAACATCAAACACCAACCAAGAATGATGCATCCATGGTCAAGTGCCAATTCCATCACATAGCAAGATTTAGACCATGGGCCAAGTAGAACTCAAGCTAACAACTAAAACATACATGCATCTCATGGAACATCATCAAACATACCTTAGCCTAGCTACATGCATGGCCGAATCTCTTCACCTTTCTTCTTCTTTCCTCCTTAAAAATTTTTTGCTAAGGATGAACCAAAGGATGAGAAAATTTTTCTTTGTTTTTTCTTTCTAGTTTCGGCAAGCATGAAGATGAGAAAAGGATGAACAAAATTCTCTCCTTTCTCTTCTTTAGCTCACGGCAATGGGGGGGGGGAACAAACAACTACACACACATTTTTTTTTTGTATTCTCCATACTCCTTTTTATTATTTTATTTGTTTTATCCCAACATTTTATGACACAAATTAACATATCTTATTTGTGCCATACTCATGCCATAATTTCCATAAAATAAATTGCACACTTGTGCATCATGCTCATCATGGCCGGCCACTACTAGTAGGGGGAAATTTGACATGCAAGTCCCCCCCTTTGTCCACATGCACTAATAGGTCCTCACACAATGACCTATCACATTTTAGAATTTTCTCACATAAGTCCTATTAACTAAATTCACATGAAATCAACCAAATTGAAGCTTGAAATTTTCACACATTCATAATTACATATTCTAGACAATAAGTATCACATTCAAACATTTTGGTGACTCGGTTTAGCGGTCTCGAAACCACTTCCCGACTAGGGTCAACTTTGGGCTGTCACAACTCTCCCCCACTTAAGAAATTTTCGTCCCCGAAAATCTTACCGGTAAATAGGTTTGGGTATCGTTCTTTCATCGAGCTCTCGGTCTCCCAAGTAGCTTCCTCGATCCCGTGTTTGAGCCATAACACCTTTACTAGCGGAACTCTTTTGTTTCGCAACTCCTTCACTTCACGAGCTAGGATACGCATCGGTTCTTCTTCATAGCTCATGTCGACTTGAATTTCAACCTCTGATGGGCTAATTATGTGCGATGGATCAGATCGATAGCGTCGAAGCATCGAAACATGAAAGACGTCATGAATCTTTTCAAGCTCCGGGGGCAAAATCAATCTATACGCAACCGGACCAACTCGTTCGGAGATTTCGTACGGCCCAATGAATCTTGGGCTCAACTTGCCCTTACGGCCGAACCTGAGTATCTTTTTCCAAGGTGAAACCTTAAGGAACACTTTGTCTCCCACCTGATACTCGATGTCTTTTCGTTTCAAATCTGCGTACGACTTCTGACAATCCGTGGCTACCTTTAGACTTTCACGGATTACCTTTACTTTCTGTTCAGCATCTTTAATCAAATCAACTCCGAAAATTTTACTTTCACCGAGCTCGGTCCAAAACAATGGTGTACGGCATTTACGACCGTACAAAGCCTCGTAAGGTGCCATCTTAATACTTGATTGAAAACTATTGTTGTAAGCGAATTCAATCAAAGGTAAATACCGTTCCCATGAACTACTGAACTCGAGGATGCAACAACTCAACATATCCTCAAGTATCTGAATTATCCACTCGGATTGACCATCGGTTTGGGGGTGAAAAGCAGTGCTAAAATGCAGCTTGGTACCCAGAGCTTCTTGCAATTTCTTCCAAAATCGTGAGGTGAATCTCGGATCTCTATCCGACACGATAGAAACAGGTACCCCGTGTAATCTCACAATTTGATAAACGTACAATTCAGCTAGTTTATCCAATGAAAAATCCGTACGTACGGGGATGAAATGAGCCGACTTAGTCAGTCTATCAACAACAACCCATATCGCATCCTTCTTACTTGCTGACAAGGGCAGTCCGGACACAAAGTCCATTGTGACTCGATCCCATTTCCACTCGGGTATCATGATCGGCTGGAGTAATCCTGAAGGCACTTGATGTTCCGCTTTCACTTGTTGACATATCAAACATCTCGAAACAAAGTTGGAGATGTCCCGTTTCATACCATGCCACCAAAATTGACGTTTCAAATCGTTGTACATTTTCGTACTCCCCAGGTGAATTGACATTCGGCTACAATGGGCTTCGTTCAGAATCATCGAAATGAGTTCCGAATTCCTTGGAACACACAAACGATTTCTGAACCTCAAACAATCATCATCATCAATTTGAAACTCCGATTCCTCGTTCGAAAAACACTTAGCCCGTTTTGCAACCAATTCATCATTGACTTTCTGAGCTTCACGAATTTGGTGAGTCAATAATGGTTTAGCTTTTAATTCAGCTACTAACACACTGTCTGGTAGAACAGACAAATGCACGTTCATCGCTCGTAAAGCAAACAATAACTTCCGGCTTAAGGCGTCCGCAACCACGTTAGCCTTTCCCGGGTGATAATCAATGACAAGCTCGTAATCTTTCAACAACTCAAGCCAACGTCTTTGTCGCAGATTCAAGTCTCGTTGAGTCATCAAATGTTTGAGACTTTTGTGATCCGAAAATACATGGCACTTCTCACCAAACAGATAATGTCGCCATATTTTTAAAGCAAACACGATGGCAGCTAGTTCGAGATCATGGGTCGGATAATTCCTCTCGTGAGGCTTCAATTGTCTCGACGCATAGGCCACGACTCGACCTTCTTGCATCAATACGCAACCCAACCCAAGTAGGGATGCGTCACTATAAATGACAAACTCTTTACCTGATTCGGGTTGCACCAAAATTGGAGCTTTAGTCAAATGAGTTTTCAGTTGGTCGAAACTTTTCTGACATTTCTCCGTCCACTCGAACTTAACATCCTTTTGAAGTAGCTTCGTCATTGGTGTGGCTATCATCGAGAAACCTTTGACAAATCGTCGGTAATAACCGGCGAGCCCCAAAAAGCTCCGAACTTCAGTAACATTTCTCGGAGGTTTCCAGTCAAGTATGGCTGAAATTTTGTTTGGGTCAACTCGAATACCCGACGCGGATACCACATGACCCAAGAAGCTAACCTCTCTTAACCAGAACTCACACTTACTGAACTTAGCATATAACTGCTTATCCCGCAAAATTTGCAGCACTAGCCTCAGATGCTCAGCATGTTCGGTCTCGTCTCTTGAATAGACCAAAATGTCATCAATGAACACCACTACGAACCGATCCAAATACGGTCTGAAGATCCGATTCATCAAATCCATAAATACTGCAGGGGCATTAGTGAGCCCAAACGGCATCACTAAGAATTCATAGTGACCATATCTCGTTCTGAAGGCAGTTTTGGGAATATCTGAATCTCGGATTCGCAACTGATAATAGCCCGATCTCAAATCTATTTTTGAGAACACTGAGGCTCCCTTCAGTTGGTCGAACAAATCATCGATGCGCGGCAACGGATATTTGTTCTTTATCGTCACTTTATTCAGCTGACGATAGTCAATGCACAACCTCATGGTTCCGTCCTTCTTTTTCACGAACAATACTGGTGCACCCCAAGGTGAGAAACTTGGTCAAGCGAAACCTCTATCCGTCAGTTCTTGCAACTGAGCTTTCAACTCCTTTAACTCGGTTGGTGCCATACGATACGGAGCTATCGAAATCGGCGTAGTCCCAGGTACAAGCTCAATACCAAACTCTACCTCCCGAACAGGTGGTAAACCCGGTAATTCTTCCGGAAAAACATCCGGGTATTCACAAACCACCGGCACAGATTCGGGTTTCTTTTCTAATTCTTTGTCACCAAGTACATACGCAAGGTATGCTTCGCACCCTTTTCTTACATATTTCTGTGCCAACATTGCTGATATTACAGCTGGCATCCCCTCCAAGTCCGCAGACTCAATTCGGACTACTTCGTTATTTGCGCACCTCAAATCAATAGTCTTGCTCTTGCAATTTACAATCGCATCATGCGCGGTCAACCAATCCAAACCAAGGATAACATCAAATTCATCAAACGGCAAAAGCATCAAGTCCGCCGAAAAACAGGAACCTCGAATTTCCAAGGGACATTTCTTACACACTTTGTCGACAAGCACGTAACGACCCAAGGGATTTGACACCCGAATTACGAACTCAGTAGACTCAATAGGTAAAGTCTTACTGGATGCTAAGGTTTCACATATGTAAGAATGAGTAGAACCGGGGTCAATCAAAGCAATTACATTAGTATCAAAGAGAGTGAATGTACCGGTAATAACATCAGGCGAAGAAGCATCCTCGCGGGCACGTATAGCATAAGCTCTAGCAGGCGCACGGGCTTCGGATCTGGTTATATCATCTCTAGATCCTCTCTGACCACCACTAGCATTGCCCATATTTCCAGATGGTCTACCTCGAGCAGTGGTAGCACCCGGTCTCCCACTCTGATTTGCATTCTGTCCCGACAACCTCGGGCAATCTTTAATGAAGTGGTCAACTGATCCGCATTTGTAACAGGAGCGGTCAGGAAATCTACAACTCCCCGAATGCCATTTACCGCAATATCGGCATTTCGTCCTGTCTCGACGTTCATTCCCAACACTGGCGACCGAAGTGCCTCGTGTACCCACAGGGGGTCGATCACGATCTCGTCCAAAAAGGCCCGAAGTGCCTCTAAACTGGCCCGCATCATCTCGAAATCTCTTCGATGTCTGTTGAAGAGACCTTCCCGAGGATCTTTTACGAAACTCTCCAGTTCCCTCATCAACTCTTTGCTTTTCTTTTCTAAGCTCTTCGGCTTTACAAGCTCGTTCAACAAGTACCACGAACTCTCGTATTTCAAGAACGCCAACGAACATTTTTATATCTTCATTCAGCCCATCCTCGAAGCGTTTACACATAATAGCTTCGGACGAAACACATTCCCGAGCGTATTTGCTAAGTCTAACAAATTTTCGCTCGTAATCAGTAACCGACATGGAGCCTTGCTTAAGCTCAAGAAATTCCTTCCGTTTTTGATCAACAAATCTCTGACTGATATACTTTTTCCGAAACTCAGTTTGGAAAAACTCCCAAGTTACTTGCTCTCGGGGCACAATAGAAGTCAGAGTACTCCACCAATAGTAGGCAGAATCACGTAGCAAGGAGATAGCACACTTTAGGCATTCATCGGGTGTACAAGATAGCTCATCGAGTACCCGGATAGTGTTGTCCAGCCAAAATTCAGCTTGCTCGGCATCATCGCTATCCATAGCCTTAAATTCAGTAGCCCCATGCTTTCGGATTCTGTCAACTGGGGGCTTATTTGACCTTATTTGGTCCGTTACCGGTGGTATTGTAGGTGCGGGGGTAGTATTTGTCGGGAATGGAGGTTGTGGAACAGCCATATTAGTTCGAATGTATTGGTTGAACCAATCATTCATCACGCTATAGAATGCTTGTCTAGCTTCATCATTCGGATTACTAGCATTAGGTTGAGAGTCTGCCGGCACTGTCCCTTGTGCGGGTGCAGGTACTACACTCTCAAGATCATCAGCTACCTCTCGGTCACGATCGGGATCCATTACTATAAACACATTTAAAATTTTCAGAAGTCACCACACTATCAAGTAATCACATAAAATGGCATGTATAGCTAGACCCAACACATTACGGTAGTCCTAGAATCAACTAAACCGTAGCTCTGATACCAATAAAATGTAACACCCCGAACCCGAGACCGACACCGGAGTCGGACACGAGATGTTAACAAACTTTGAAAAATTTCCTTCCAGACACTGCCCAGTCTGAGTACTAGTCGCTTCAAAAACCATATCTTGAGTTTCACAACTCGAAAATCAGTTTAGTGATTTTTCCCTGAAACTAGACTCATGTCCCCACCTATGTATTTTTTTCTAGAATTTTTGGTCGGGCCAATTAGTACAGTTTATTAGTCAAAGTCTCGCATGTTACAGGGGTCGACTACACTGACCTTTTCCCATTACGACTTGGATATCTCTCTGCACAGAGCTTCAATACTGATGCCGTTTATTTTTATGGAAACTAGACTCAGAGAAGAATCCATACATATATGGTATGACCCCTAATTATCTCTGGTCAATTTATAGTGAATTTCCAAAGGCAGAACAGGGAATCCAGAAACTGTTCTGGCCCTGTTCCACAAGAACCTGAATATCTCTTACTGTACTGTTCATATGATTGCTTTGTTACTTTCCTATGAAAGTAGATTCTTCAAGGTTTGTTTACATAATTTATTCACTATTTAATTCCACTCCTACGATTTTTAGTGATTTTCCAAATCTACGTCACTGCTGCTGTCAGCATCTACCTTTAAGGTAGGCTTTACCTATTTCATGGTTCAACTAGCCCTTTTTGCATACATAGCACAATTTATGAAAGTGATTAACCATCCCCGTGGCCAATCCTTGTCAAGCATATCCACACTAAATGATTATAACATTATACTTAAACACATATAAGCCATTTTCACATGGCTATCCAAAACTTATACATCACATAAAGTACTCGAAAAACAACAATGGGTCGTCCTATACATGCCATATCAAAATTCAACCAAAAGAGTACCCATAAGAGCCTTTGATAGTGTGGGCGACTTCGACGTCAAGATCCCGAGTCCGATAGCTGGAGAACCAAAAAAATCTATAAAACAGAGGAGCAGTGTAACGAGTAAGCAATTTATGCTTAGTAAGTTTTGAGCAAGGAATTCCAGCATAAACAAAGAATAACACACATTTAGCTAAACGGAATATTTCACAATACGCAATTTACCGATATCAAACTTGCTTCACAACATTAACAACCCTTATGTACATACACAATAGACTAACTTAGCCGAAGGCCGGTAGCTCGTTTATCAACTGAGCGAACATTTATTTGTAAGGGCTCGATTAAATTCAACACATACGTAACATATCCCCATATTGGGATGTTTTTCGAGTATTCGCTGGAATTTTACAGCAAGCTCATTCATTACCAAATCATGTACCTTCGGGATTTAACCGGATATAGCTCCTCGTTCAAATGCCTTCGGGACATAGCCCGGTTTTAGTAACTCACACAATGCCTTCGGGACATAACCCGGATTTAATAACTCGCACGAATGCCTTCGGGACTTAACCCGGATTTAGTATCTCGCACAAAGGCCTTCGGGGCTTAACCCGGAATTTGTATCTCGCACAAATGCCTTCGGATCTTAGTCCGGATATATTCACTTAGCACAAAGCCTTCGGGACTTAGCCCGGACAGCATTCAATTAATCATGCACATCTAACAATAATTCATGGCACATTCATATTTCATTTTCATTTACGAAACTCAAACACAAGGCACATATCGTCCTTGCACATTCGGCTCAATAGCCACACATAGAGCATGATTTAATCACATCGTAATTTAAGCTCTCTTACTCAAGAACTTACCTCGGGTGTTGTCGAACGATTCCGCTAGCTATTCAACCACTTTTTCCTTCCCTTTATCGGATTTATTTCCCCTTTGCTCTTGAGCTTAATTAAACAAATAAATTGATTTCATCATTTAGGCATCAAAAAGATGAACACAAGGCACTTAGCCCATATTTATACATTAGACATTAAAGTCTCATACATGCAAAAATCATGCACCAACACAACATATTAGCTAATTTCTTTCCCCTTGGCCGAATATGCATGTCTATTTTTGGGGTCGATTTCAACACTTAATACACACATATACACACTAGTAAAGCATCCTCCCCCTTTTCATCGATTTAACACATGCATTGCTCATCAACATGCAAAGTTACATTCGGCCTTAGCACACATCTTGCTAGCCGATTCTTCTCCATTTAGCAACCAATGCACATATGTGCTCACACAAAAATGCTAAAAAGGAGGTTCAAGAATCATCAAGCCATCATCACATGCATCATTAACAAGCCTCATATTTTGCATGCAATGGCATTAACACAACCTCCACCTAGGCCGAATCTTAACTCATCCTCATGCCTCATCACCACAACATCAAACACCAACCAAGAATGATGCATCCATGGTCAAGTGCCAATTCCATCACATAGCAAGATTTAGACCATGGGCCAAGTAGAACTCAAGCTAACAACTAAAACATGCATGCATCTCATGGAACATCATCAAACATACCTTAGCCTAGCTACATGCATGGCCGAATCTCTTCACCTTTCTTCTTCTTTCCTCCTTAAAAATTTTTTGCCAAGGATGAACCAAAGGATGAGAAAATTTTTCTTTGTTTTTTCTTTCTAGTTTCGGCAAGCACGAAGATGAGAAAAGGATGAACAAAATTCTCTCCTTTCTCTTCTTTAGCTCACGGCAATGGGGGGGGAACAAACAACTACACACACATTTTTTTTTTGTATTCTCCATACTCCTTTTTATTATTTTATTTGTTTTATCCCAACATTTTATGACACAAATTAACATATCTTATTTGTGCCATACTCATGCCATAATTTCCATAAAATAAATTGCACACTTGTGCATCATGCTCATCATGGCCGGCCACTACTAGTAGGGGGGAAATTTGACATGCAAGTCCCCCCCTTTGTCCACATGCACTAATAGGTCCTCACACAATGACCTATCACATTTTAGAATTTTCTCACATAAGTCCTATTAACTAAATTCACATGAAATCAACCAAATTGAAGCTTGAAATTTTCACACATTCATAATTACATATTCTAGACAATAAGTATCACATTCAAACATTTTGGTGACTCGGTTTAGCGGTCCCGAAACCACTTCCCGACTAGGGTCAACTTTGGGCTGTCACAACTACCCTTTTTGTTGTGGGTCATGGACCCTTTGGATTTGTATAATTTTGGATAGCCATGAGAAAATGACTTATATATGTTTGAGCATAATGTTATAATCATTTGGTATGGATATGGTTATTGAGAGGTGTGGATATGCTTAACAAGGATTGGCCATGGGAATGGTTAATCACTATCATAATTTGTGCTATTTATGCTAAAAGGGCTAGTTGAATCATGGAAACTATGAAATAGGTAAAGTCTACCTTAAAGGCACATGCTGACAGCAGCAGTGATGTGGATGTGAAAAATCACTAAAAATAGTAAGAATGGAATTAAATAGTGAATAAATTATGTAAACGAACCTTGATGAATCTATTTTCATAAGATGGTAATGAAACGATCATATGAACAGTATGTTAAGATATATTCAGGTTTTTGTGAGACAGGGCCAGAACGGTTTCTGGATTCCCTGTTCCAACTTTGGAAATTCATTATAAATTAACCAGAGATAATTAGGAGTCATGCCATATATTCATAGATTCCTTTTTGAGTCTAGTTTCTATAGAAACAAACGGCATCAGTATTGAAGCCCTGTACAGGGAGATATCCAAGTCGTAATGCACAAAGGTCAGTGTAGTCGATCCCTGTAACATGGGAGACTTTGACTAATAAACTGTACTAATTGGCCCGACCAAAAATTCTAGAAAAAAATATGTTGATGGAGATATGAGTCTAGTTTCAGGGAAAAATTACGAAACTTATTTTCGAGTTTTAGAACTCAAGATATGATTTTTAAGGTGACAGTGACACAGTTAGCCAACTGCCTGGAAATTTTTAAAATGAACTGTGTAAGTAAGTGAATGTAGTCTGTGAACCCCTCGTGTCCGACTCCGGCAACGGTCTCCGGTACGGGGTGTTACATTTACAAGTTCGAATTGCAATAAGTATATTGAATTTCGGCTATAAAGTCGAATATGAAATGGATGATTTATGTATATAATGTGGCCGAATGACTATTAAGTGATGATGTGAAAGTGTGTAATATGTGTATACAATTTTATTGCACTTGTTTGTATAAAGTCGAATGTGAATTGAATGGTATATATGTGGTGACAGAATAGCTATTATGAAACAAAGTCAAAGAATGGGATATTTGTATAATAGATGAATTGTGACTATTGTTCCTACTTGATCGAGGTTGTGTGTGAAATAATTTGTGAATATGGCATATAGTCGAATGGTTATTAAAAGTGAAACTAGGATAATGAAAAGATTATGTGTTCCTTGTGTATGATTATTGAACCGAAAGTTAAAAGGTAGGTGTACATTTTGTGCTTATATTCGAATGAAGCAATTAAATTGCTAATGTGAAATGTTATGTGAAATGTGTTAACATGTGAATAAATATGCAAGACACTGAAAATGTATCCGGGCTAAAGTCCCGCAGGCTTCGTGCTGGAAATATATCCGGGCTAAAGTCCCGCAGGCTTCGTGCGGGAAATATATCTGGGCTAAAGTCCCGCAGGCTTCGTGCTGGAAATATATCCAGGCCAAAGTCCCGCAGGCTTCGTGCTGGAAGTGTATCCGGACTAAAGTCCCGCAGGCTTCGTGCTGGAAATGTATCCGGGCCAAAGTCCCGCAGGCTTCGTGCTGGAAATGTATCCGGGCCAAAGTCCCGCAGGCTTTGTGCTAATAATATAATTTCGGGTTTTATACCTAGTGGGCCAAGTGCCGATGAATTTGATAAAAGTATACAATTACAAGATCCTACACTAAGTTGACAAATTGAAAGTGCATTACATATTAAGTTGGCCAGGTATGTATCATGTACTCGTATGCGATTTTGATTTGAATTAAATTATAAATATATAAAGTGATGCATCTGTGAATAAGTGTTATGACTATAAATGTGATTGTGATATATTCGGTAAATATGTGAAGTTATGTGAAGTGATTCTATGTTTATATTCAAATATAAACACTTGGTCCTTGTGGAAAGGTTTGTGGAAGTATATGATTTTATTTTTAGGTGATTACGATCTTGGAAAATTAAATGTGTATATGATATTGTATTTCATTTGTTTCAATTGAACTAAAGCTGATAGTGAAGCATTTTAATGCCTATGTTATATGAGTTCGATCTTGAATGACATGATATACATGTTTAGATAATTTGAATGCAAGGAATGTGTGAAAGAGCAAATTTGTAATAAATCTGCTTGGGACAGCAACTGTAGTGTGATTTTGGAAAATCACCATAAATTGTGGAAATTGAATTAGAAGCTGAATAAATTATGAAATTAAATCTTAATGAGTATAGTTTCTTATAAAAGAAACCATGTAAGCAAAATAATTTTAGATAATGAGATATTTGATGTGGAGTGAGACAGAGTCAAAATGACTTTGAAATCCCCTATTCTATCTTTAGAAAATCATTGTAAATTGTACAATGATGATTATAAGATAAAATTTATATTCTTAGACTCCTTAATGAGTCTAGTTTCAAATGAAGTAAACAATAACATATTTCAAATTCTGTATAATGAGAAAATTGATTTGTAGTGAAGAGTGGTCAGAATAGTCAAATAGTGAAACGGGGGAAACTTCAATAAATATATGGTATTGATTGGTCAAACCAAAAATTCTGAAAATTTTATGGATGGAATATATATAAGTCTATTTTCAGGAAAAATTAACGGAACTTTATTTGGAGTTTCTTATCTCCAGTTATAAATAATTTAGTGACTATTGCTCAGGAAAACAGCTTGTAGTGAATTTGTGATTTTGTTGCAAACATGGTTAAAACTAGTTAATGAGATACTTTTCGAGTTCTTATGATCTTATTTGTGATTTCAATATTTGGTTTTAATTGAGTTCAGATTCAAGTGAGGTGAATTTGCTAAATATGCATTATGTTCATGGATACTTGGTTGAAATGGCAATTACCTAGGAATGATTTCTTGAAAATTTGAAATAATCGAGCTATAAGTAAATTAATTGTTTGCATTGCTTAAAACTTACTAAGCATTGAAGCTTACTCCGTGTTCTCTTTTCCATTCCTTATAGGTTTATCCTTTAGTTCGAGTTGGAAGAGCCGGAGATATCATCACACTATCGAGTCATTATGTGAGTTGAGAAGATGGTATATCATCATGATTTAAGGCATGTATAGGACAGACTATAGGTAGAATGATATTTTGTCTTTGTATACATTATAGCCATGCGAAGATGGCTCGCTTATTTTGTTTAGAGAAGCCTTATAATTGAACTAATGTGTTGAAATGTTTTAGTTATAACTTGATAGTAGTTAATTTGTTATTAGATATTCGGTTATGTTTTGATAGTTAGTCATTTTGGAAATTTATAAGAGCTCTTATGAAAAATCAATGAGACAGGTTGCATTGTTGATAATTTATGTCTGGTAAATATCTTTGACCTTATAGAAGTTTTGTTCAGTCAAGTAATACCTCATAACCTTATTCCGGCAACGGATACGGGTTAGGAGTGTTACAGAGTGGCTTGGGACACGCCTGTGTACCTCTCTATTTATGATGTCATCAAGAAAATAGGGTCACACGGCCAAGTCAAATGCCCGTGTGCTTAGGCCGTATGGAGAATTAAATTCCAAAAATCAGGTGCAGACTTCACATAGCCAGGGCACATGCCTATGTCCTAAGGCTGTGTCTCTCACACGGTCGTGTCTCTGCCCGTGTGTTTACTATTGGGTATTATGGTTTACCTAATTAAGGTGTAGGGGACACACGGCCAGATCACACACCCATGGAGCAGACCGTGTGTCACACACGGCCTAGACACATGCCCGTGTGTCTACCCGTATGGACAACTATAAGGTTATTTTCTAAGCCTTTTGCCACCTTTAGACACTTACATACTTAGACATATTTCATGGCACACAACATGACACATTTTGACAATCAATCATTCTAAACCATGAGTAATTCATGCCCATGTAATGACACCATTTCACATACTCAAATTAACAAGCTTACTTAATGCATTCCACACCAATTTCATATCCAATTAACATTATTAATCAACTCTCATTTCACACATTTAAACCATGATCATAACCATACCAATTTTTCATCTTTCGTTCACCATACTTATATGCCATATAACACCATCCATCATCATCAAGACTTTGACACATGTATGCATAAATAACTAGGTTTACAACCCAATAATCAATATGAACCATATCTCACGGCCATATGCAAAATGAATCATCAAATCATTATAAGCCAACACACTTGGCCAAATTAATATGACATATAAACAAAAAGACCAGGTCCCCTATACATGCCATACTCAAAATGTTGAGACTAATTATACCCAAATGTCCAATTGATAGTGTGATCAAATTTTCGACGTCCTTCGATCCTCGAGCTAGCTTGCCGATACTATAAGAAAATGGAAAAGTGAGGGGAGTAAGCTTAATGCTTAGTAAGTTCATATGCAAATAAATAACAACATAATCATGAATATTATACAATTAACATAGCATAACTTACGTATATGTCATCATAGCTTCATAGGCATAAATTACTCATTTTCAATTTTAACAACAGTTTATCACATACCGATCTCATTCATATGAGTTTTTGGTACATACCTGTACCAACACGTAACACATTCTCATAATTCCTCATCATTGACTTGTCGAATAACTCACTAATTTACCTATTGAACACTTGGAATACTATCGGATACGCGGAAAGTTTGCACAAAGTGCTTCATACGTAGCCACATGCTACCTCATATCACATATCACACATTGCTCACTCTCGAGCTAATCACGAGCCTGCTCACAAAAACTGACAGTCAGGACCTAACTACATGGGCTGCTCACACAAGCTGGCAAGTACTCGCAACACATGTCGGGCTACCCAGCCACTGGTAGGACGTACATGACTAGCATTCGGATTCACATAGTCACATATACACATAATCTCATGAGCTCATAATTACATAGTTCCTAGTGACATGTCATTCGTATCCTAATCTATTCCTAAGGTTCAAACGAGATTTTCTCGATGTCACATATTCGTCGAACTCGTTCATAATGTCATGCTCATAGACTATAACGTCGTCCATACACTTGTCATAACTGTTAAACATAGAGACTCATACATTAATAAAACATTAAAACATGATATAACATTGCATTATTTACGCATGAACTTACGTCGGTACCAAAATATGGCTAATTATTCGATTTAGTCCATAACCTTGTTCTTTCCTCGGTTTAGGTCCAGACTCCGTTTTTCTTGATCTATAATAGAAAATTTCAATTATTTAATTATCACATTGTTCAAAACAGCCCATAAATCATACTTAGGCAAAATTATAGTTTTGCCCCTAAACTTTCACATAATTACAAATTAGCCCCTAGGCTCGTAAAATGAAATGTGTTCATTTTCTTTGTTACCCAAGCCTAGCAAAAATTATGTCATACTTATAACATCCCACATTTTCTTTCAAATAAAACTTTTACCACCTATTTTACTATTTTACAAAAAGGTCATTTTTAGGTGTTTTCATGAAAAAGCACTTAGTAAAAGATGTTTATCATACATCAAACTTTCATATTCCTCCATTAAACATCAAAGTACATGCATGTCACACATGGATAAGTTTTTGAACATGAACCCTAGCTCAAAATAATGGTAGAAATATCTAAATCAGTTGATAACAACTTCAAAAATGCAAAGAACATTAAAAATGGGGCTTGGATGCACTTACTATCAAGCTTGAAAGTTGAACAAAACCCTAGCTATGGCTCCTTGAGACTTTCGACTAAGGTAGGAGAAGATGGACAAGATTTTTGCTTCATTTTTCCCTTTTTATTCTTTTATTAACCAAATGACAAAAATACCCTTAAGGCATTTCTTTCAAATTTTTCCTATTCATGCCCATTTTTGTCCTTAAAAATAAAAATTGGACAAATTTCTATTTAAGGACCTTTAATTAATAATCCATGGAAATTTCATGCTTAAAGCTTCTATAACTCACATTTTGCAACCTTTGCAATTTAGTCCTAAATGTCAAATTGGACACTTTATTAATAAAATTTCTTCATGAAATTTTCACACAAGCAAGCAATCATATCATAGACCTCATAATAATTATAAAATAATTATTTATACTTTAGATTTGTGGTCTCAAAACCACTATTCTGACTAGACCCTAATTCGAGATGCTACATATACTATCCAACTTGCTGGTAGATTTTGCTAAGCTTACCATGATTTATATGGCATGTATAGGGTTTGAAATGGTTGTGTAAATGTTAAAAAAATTACATTTTGGTTATTTTTCATACCAACTTATATACAAATGGTTTTTCATGTTTGATATAAGTATTGGTATGGGCAATGAAGAATTAATAAAGCATGTTAACATAGGTGGTTGCATATATGAATTAAATTATGTTCTAGCTTAGATTGTTAAATATATGTGATTATATGATTAAAATATGATAGAAATTGATTGTTTAGAGATTTTGTTATAGCTTATACATGTAAAATTGGTTGTCCATAGGTTGATACCAAGATGGGGTGAGAAAAGTGGCTTTAAATGGCCTATTTTCATCCACACAGGCAGAGACACAGGCTTGTGTCTCAGCTGTGTGTGACACACGGCCATACGCACGGGCGTGTGGTTTGGCTGTATGTCCTTTACACTTTAAAATTTTGAAACAAAATGCTCAGGTTTTAGCATACGGCCTAGCACACAGGCGTATGACTTGGCCGTGTGACCCCTGCACTTTGTACATGGCCTAGCACACGGGCGTTTGATTGGTAGTGTGACCTAAGTAAAAGAGTTACACGGGTAAGGAGAATGGCTAGAACACGACCGTGTGCCTCATATCAAATGCCCACACGGCCTAAGACATGGGCATGTCTCTTGGCCGTGGAAGCCACACGACCAGCCACATTGGCGTGTGTCCCCTACTCCTAAGAAAATTTTTTAAAATCTTAGAAAAATTCCTAGAGTGTCCGGTTTAGTCTTGATTCACTTCTAAGGTGTATTTTGGGCCTCGAAGGCCCATCTAAGGAAATATATGAGTGTTATATGATTGATTTTTGATTTGTATAATAAAGGTAATGAAATATTCGTAATTAGTCTATAAAGTTTGGTAATGCTCCGTAACCCTATTTTTACGGATAAGGGTTAAGGGTGTTACACTTGAGCTTCCTGTTATATGGTTCTTGTGAGCTTTCTGTTATAGCTATTCAGAGTGTCCCGATAGGTTGTGATCTTACATTTGTTGTGGACACACCTTAGCTCTGATGAGCATCCCGATTATATGTTCTTCATGGGCTTCCTATTAAATTGTCTCTTTGTGAGTTTCCTGATAGTGCTTGCTTAAACTTCCCGATGTATAACTATCTGGAGCTCCCGTTATATGGCTCATTGTGAGATTCCCGATGTGGTTCTTTGTGAACTTCTTGATTATGGCTCTTATGAGCTTTCCATTATATAGCCTGGATAAGCTTCCCAATATGGCTCTTTGTGAGCTTTTTGGTATATGGCTTGAGAGGGAGCTTCCCAGTTATGTGCTTTAATGAGCACCCCTATATATGAATTGACGGATCATTGATAAGTACACCTTGTGTGAACTATCTTAGTATCCATCGATATTTTAATGATACAATGGACAAAACTCCTGATGTGAGAAAATATGAAAATTAAATGAATTATATCTTGAATATCCCTAAAATACCTAAAAATGGTTGCATGATGAGAGCACGAGTCTAGGAAATTGGCCATAATGTTTTGGATGCATGTTTGTATGCTTACTTCAAATGAATATGATTGGTAAGTTAAATTCTTGTTATATGAACTTACTAAGCATAATATGCTTACTTTGTTTTACTCCCTTTGTTTTATAGTGCTCAAAAGCTCGTGAAGTTGGAACTTGGTCGGACCAGACTATATTTTGGACTTCTCGGTATATAAAATAAGAAAATTTTTGGTATTGGTATAATGGCATGTATAAGCTAAGTAGAAATAATGATAAAATGTTTTGGTTGTAACTAGCCACTGGAATGGCTAGTGTTAATAATATTTTGATGTAGTTATATAAGGTCTTATCATGCTTGATGTGTGTATTGAAATGGTTGAATGATGGAAGATACATAAATATATTAATGTTTGCATGAATGGGTAAAGTATACTCATATATTTATATGGTCAATTAGGTAAGATCAAATATTTGGTTAAATGGGATGTTATGACATGTATTGAGCTTGAAATTGGCTTGAATTGAATGTTCTATTATGATTTGTAATGGCACAAAAAATTGGTTGGATATGTTGATTTCAGATTGGGTGAGAAATAAGGCTTGGAAATGACCTTATTTTGTCCACATGGGCAGAGACACGAGTACGTGTCTTAGCCGTGTGTGACACGCGACCAAGCGCACTGGCGTTGGTTTGGCCATGTGTCCCCTACATCTTAAAAATTGAGAAATAGAATACTTAGAATTGGTCACATGGGTAGAGACATGAGCGTGTGTCTCAGCCGTGTGAAACACATGGCCCAACACATGGGCGTGTGTCTTGGTCGTGTGAATCTTGCATCTAATTTTCAAAAATTAAATTGTCCACACGGCCTAGCACACGGGCGTGTGGCTGGCCATGTGACCCAAGTCAGAGAGTTACATGGGTATGAACACAGGCTGGGACACAGCCGTGAGCCTTACATCGAATGCCCACACGGTCTAGGACAAGGGCATGTCATTTGGCATTATGAGCCACACGAACTACCCATACGGGTGTATGACCCTTATATTTAAGAAAAATTTTGAAATTTCAAAAAAAAATTTCTGAGTTCTCGATTTAGTCCCAGCTTGTTTTAAATGTTTAAATTGAGCCTCAAGGGTCCATTTAAGGGACAATATGATTAAATATGATTGGTTTCTGATATGAATAGTAAATGAATTGATTTAATTGTATTTGTTTTGTAAACTCCGATAATGCTCCTTAACCCTGTTTCGGTGACGGATATGGGTTATGGGTGTTACATGAACAAAGTAAAACCATGATACTTTGGAAAAATAAATAAATTTTAAAAAAATATTATTAAAGAAGTCGCGACTAGCAACCAACCCAAAGGCTAACATCGTCATTGACAAAGCAAAAATTTGAGTTGAAAAAGTTGAATGGCTAGGATTTTTTAAATATAAGGTTTCCTCATTCTCTTTTGATATCATTTTCAAGTAATTATATTATCCTTTCAAAATAAATATGATATAGAAGAAGTAGATTAAGATTGAATAAGTTGTTAAAGTAGCTAACGAGATGCCTGAAACAACAAAAATAAGATTAAAATAAGCAAATTAAAATTAAATCAAAGAGTAATAATTGGAGAAGAAAAGAGATTGGAATAAGGCTAGAATTCAACTTGGATAAGAATTTGAAGAAAGAGATTTGCTTGGACGCTAAGGAGCCTAGTCGAATCCATGTGGAACACAAAGTTGAAATAAAAAGATGACACCAAAAATTAGCACAGTGAAACAAGAAAAAACAAAATAAAGAATGAATAGGATTGAAAAGAAAGATTGATGGAAAGATTGTTCTCCTTGAAGAATGAAGCTTTAATAAAAACAACCAGTGGTGAAGAATGACAATATGTAACACCTCATGTTTGACCTGGTCATCAGATCCGGATATGAAACACCACGATTCAAAATTGTTGTACGCACTAAACCTTCTTAAAGACCAACTTTTCGATTTGGCGAGTATCTTCTTACCAAAGCGATGTTCTATTAAATTGAGAATATTTAATTGAAAGGAAAATTAAAATGGTACCACTCTACTTTGGAAGATTAAAGATTCAAGTAAATATCCTTTAACGAAAGCTTAGAAAATGTCCATAAGTTTAAATGAAAATTTCCTTTTGAGTTACTACTCAAGCTATAATTTAAAACTCAATTTAATTTAATCCGATAACACTATAAACCATGTTTAATAATAAGCCAACAAGGCTACCAATAAAAATTTAGAGGTATAAAATATCATTTTCAAAATACAGTTTGATGACTTTGAAATGGTGGTATCTAACAATCATCTTAATACCCTCAGTAAATACATGTTACCCACGAAAACAAAGAAGGCTCACAAATGGGCTGCTGATCTTGCTGATTCCCAGCTAGCACAATGCTCAATCTAAGGCTCCGTTTGTTTCACTAAAAATGACTTTCGAAAAATAATTTCTAGAAAATAACTTATTTGTAATACCTCTAACTCGTATCGTCGCCAAATTAGGGTTACGAAGCATTACCGATCACATCACAGTTCATACTAATATGCATTATATTTTACAAATCAAAATGTATTAAACACTTTGATGCTCTTGACAGTATCAAATATCAAATCATTAGATTCATGTCATTCACATGATAATATATTTAAAACATGGTTAAACATAAATTGAACAGATCATATATTTATAAATAGAAAATATAACAAATCAACAACTTTGTTAATAGAATATTAACCAATTATTATTTTTTTATTAAAAATGTTGCACACGTATAAGTTGTACCACTTATGAAGCTAGCTTCCATATTATACTTGTCATTCATTCCTGCAACATTTCCATGTTTGTAAATGCGAATTTCCTATCTCATACATTAATATAATTTATTTGCATCCATTCGAAAATATGTTATTTAAATAAGGTATCAAGCATTTTCGAATTAAGTTTTATAGCTAGTCATGTTTACTATTTAATAAACAACCAACGTATAAGAGATACAACATATGTTACTGAGCTCAAACACATTTTACCATTTAAACTAAACCATTTTTGAACCCTAAAGATAATATAATACCAAATCATGCATAATTCACTATATCATCAAGCTGCCATTTAATCTCAAATAACAACCTATGCACACGCTCATAAATAAACTAGTAGAATTCATAGTACATAATTTAAATAAAAATCACATGTGCATCATTGGTGCAATATAACATGGTCGTACCTGCAATTAAAATATACATATATCTAATGCTTATTTACCCAAAAAAACTTAAGGCCACACTAAACATATGTATACATACCAAATAATTAACCAAAGCAATTATGGAACATATTCAATACTTGTTACCATTCATCATCGAATTAAAATACTTAAATCTAAACTCACTAGACATTATATCTATGCACATACGAGACTAAGTCAAAGCATAATGAGCATATTCGCATATGTATACTTTATCTTAATACAAACACATCCAAACTAATTAAACATGCTTATGACCGGTTCTACCATGCCGCATACAAGGTCATAACTGATTCTACCATGCCACATACACGACATCTTGACCAAAATAGACTTAAACCATAACTAAATCGAAACCAAAATCAAGCAAGGTAGTTAAGCCATTTTCACATGGCTAATATACATTCATTTTCAAAATAACTAACCCCAAAGCCAGCCTATACATGCCATAATTTAAGTTTAGCTTATAAGATACCAAAGCAGTAGATAGTGTGATGAACTTGGTTGACAGTCCCCGAGCTTGTAGCTTGACTCCAAAATCTATAAAACAAAGAAAAATATACACAAAATAAGCTATTTAAGCTTAGTGAGTCATAAACAAGCAAACAAACCGATAAAATAATCAACTTATTTTAACCAACCAAATTACAATATCATTATCAAGCTTATTCTCAACTTTCAACTTCAACAATAATATACTTGAACACATATATCTATTACCTTGGCCGAATATTCACAAGGTTAAGTCATCAAATCATTGTTCAATTTTCAAAAGCCAAATTATTATTATAAAACCTAATACACATACCTTTGTATACATAAGCTTTTAAATCAAGATAAAATTTTATATACACACATTAACTAAATAACCGAATATGCAAGATCATTATATATATGCGCGAAAATAAAATCATACCAACGAGGATCATACGTCTTGTTCATAAGGCCGAATACACATGACATATTCACACATATACTTTTCATTCATGTTACACATACTTGTAACTAATATCATAACACTCACTTACCTTGTTGCAAATAAATACTAAACTAATACATACCTGATCACTTAGCTAATTTTACATATTTGTTCCCCACTTATAGATGCCCGATGAACCATTTGGAATTGGGTAGGACACTCGGATAATCACACGACGTGGTCTTACATGTAATCACATATCGATGCCACTGTCCCAACAGGGTCTTACTCATACACATATATTGGAATCACATATCGATGCCATGGTCTTACTCGCACACATATATCGGAATCACATATCGATGCCATGGTCTTACTCTCACACGTATATCGGAATCCTATGTCATGACATTTGTATCCTAACTATTCCTAAGGTTCATACGGGGCTTTCGGATGTCGTAACTCGGTCGAAACGAACTCGGTCGAAACGAGCTCGGAATGTAGTAACCAAGCTTATTCATATTCAGCCATAGCATCTATAACTTCATACATTTCGTTCCATCATACATATTTAATATTAAACTACAATTAAACATGTCTATTTGCTTATAAACTTACCTCGAACGATACAAAACGGAACAAGGCAGCTAGTCGATAACTTTCGTTTTCCCTTGATCCAAATCTGATTTCTTTGGTTCTTGATCTAAACATATTCAAATTAAGCTTATTCAAAAATATTTTCATTCAATTTAGTCTAAAAAAACATAAATGGGAAAAATACCATTTTACCCCTGACATTTACATTTTTTACAATTTAGTCCTTTTTGCACAAAACACAAAATACACAAAATTTCAAGTTACCCATGTTGAGCCAAAATTTTCCCACTCTCAAACAAGTCCATATATTCAATTTATTTCACATTTTAGTACCTCAAATTATTATTTTTGCAATTTAGTCCCAATAACTCAAAATCATCAAAAACTCCAATACAAAATATGTTAATCTAAAACATATCTTTCATGTTTCATCATCAAACAAAAAAAATCACAAGCTCTCAATAAAGGAATAACTCAAAATATTCACAAAAATAAAAAATTCAAGCATGGGTTTTGTAGTACTCGAAGCAACGATCTAAAAAACGTAGAAATTATAAAAAAACTGAACTGAACTCTTACCTTGATTGACTTGAATGAAGCCGAACCCTAGTTCTTTTTCTTTTTCTTTCTTATTTATGTTTTTTATGGATGATAATATAAGAACGTAATTTATTTTTATGTTATATGATATATAATAACTTAACATTTATTTTATCTTTTTAACCTTAGTTAAAAACATTATACTTTCACTTATAAATGTCCATTGCCGTCCACCCATTTTAATAATGGCCTAATTATCTCTTAAAGGCTTCTATTTAAAAAGCCAAGTGCAATTTAGCCCTTTTTAGAAATAACCACCTAATTTTCATTTTACGCGATTAAGTTCTTTTATTTAACCGGACACCTAAACGACAAAATTAAATCACGAAAATTTTACAGATATAAATTCACACAAAATAAACACATAAAATATTTTTAAAATATTTTTCTGACTCGGATTCATGGTCCCGAAACCACTGTTCCAATTAGGGTCTAAAACGGGTTGTTACATTACTTTTCTGGAAAAGCTAATATATTTTGGTGTTTGGATGAATCTATGTAAAATATTTCTATTGTTTGATAGATTTCCTGAAAATTTTTCATAAAAGTTTTTTTCAATGAAATGAACATACATTTGAAATTTATGATAAAAAAGTTTAAATTGAAGTAGTGAATTAATTACAAAGTAATGTTAAGGTAAAGTTATAATAAATTATGAATCTTCATGATGTTAATGATTAAATTGTAAACTTAGTGAAATTTATAATGGAAACAAGAGAAGTGGTATGCATAAAAATTTGTTATGTGAAATAAGATATTATAATGAATTATTTGATTAAAGTGCTTATATGGTGAAAAATAAATTACATAGTAATAGGGACTAAATTGAAAAATGTACAAAAGTTTAAGTATGAAATAGTTTAATTGTGAAAAATAAATTATGATATAACTCTAATGAGTGTGTTATGAGATGATGAAATATATATAAAGTATTGTAAAAGTGAAATTGTTGAAAAATATTGAATTTTTATGATGACAATGATTAAATTGTTAAACTTGAGAAAATCTGTGGATGAAATAATATAAGTAAAATACATAGAAATTTGATATGCGAAACAAAATATTGAGATAAATTATATGATTAAAGTGTAATAAGGAAGAAAACTGATTTAATATGATTAATTAGTGAATACTGAACTTTTATGACAAAAATGGGCTAAATTAAAAAGTTTTAAAAGTTTATGAGAAAATATTTGATAAGTGAAGAATGTAGTAGAGAATGTAATATCCCAGTACTTTGATACAATGTTTAGGTCGGGTATGAGGGTGTTACAGTGAAAAGAGTCTTATCAGTCCAGAAAATGTCTTACAGAAAAAATCTAGTAAGACATTTTACAGAAATAATGAGTAATTTTATGTTAACTGAATAATATTTTACATTGACCATCCTATTTTATATGGAATAAACATTGAAAAAGATTGAAAATGTTTTTCGTAAAAGCTTTTAAGTTGAAACAAACAAAACCTAAGAACTTGAAATAAGAATAAGAGCTAGCTAAGTTAGTGAGAACTTCGTGAGTTCCCAGAGCATGAATCCCACAATCAACACCATTAGACATTACGAGATTAGACTCAATTGACAAACTAGCACACCATATTTGGCAGATACAACTCTCCCTGATTCGAAGTATTTGCTGGTGAATACTACCGCAATCAAACTTAGTATACCGGTGAACACTAACTATTTTTGGAAACTTGCATATGATGGGCACGGACACAACTGCTCTATGTGTACACCACTTTCACATGCTACCTTTTTTTTTAACTATCAAGCTTACTGTTTACATTTCATTCAATGTGCACTCCTTATTTTACACACGTGCACCTCTTTTCCCACATGCTCCCTTCTTTGTGCTAGCTTCTGATCCTAATTTTGAAGAACCAATTTTTCATGTATCTTCATACCACTGATCAGAGTTATTTATCAGTTATCGCTTCTGTACCCCTAACACCTTTCCTTGTTTTAGAACACACATGTGTTCCCCCGCAAGCTTTCACTAGTCACAGTTTGCACTAAAGTGCCATACCGGAGGCAAAACATATTCTGTGTCTTCTTTTCATCATCATATGCAACATCCCTTCGTTCCCTCCTTACACCAGTCTAGATACAGAGCTTGTGCACCAAGGAAGGAGTATTTACACCATGCATATATTAGATTTCTGGGCCTGTTTAACAGTTTATATCATTGCATGTACTGACTTCTTGACCTCATTTCCTTAGACACGAGCATCAAATTCAAAGGCCAAAGCCACTTAACTAGTTGTACAGTGATAAGGTTAAACGAAATAACACAGATATCAGACTCAAGGTACAAATGAACTCACCAAAATTCTTTATTTAGAGCTTTCTCTACTCTACAGGTTCCTTACCTTTGGTATTGGGACCTTCTCCCATTTCTTTTGCTAAAAGAAAATAAAACAACTTATTTAAACATAAAAAACAACCAAAACTTTATGAAATAACATGAATCTGTAGACATGCAAACAGTTTATGGATAGAAGTTTGCTTCATATCTAGTATCCAAATGAAAATCCTACTGAACCACTCTTACAACAACTTCCTTCTATTTAGTAAGACTTAAAGGAAGGTTTAGGAGTTTACCAGTAGTCAATTAGAAGAAAGGGTCTTTTAAGCTTAATGGAAAACACCTTCATTGATAACGAATAACTCTTCTGGTTTTCTTTGATGATAACAAAAGCTAACAGAGAAGATGAAACAAAAGTCTTATCTCCACTATCAAGCTATCCTATTTATAGATAACTCACCTCTAAAACCCACTCAAGATTAACTTTTAGTAGTCATCATTCTCACATGCTTCATTAATTAGTCACATCCTACAAAGCTCCCTAGGTGCCTTAATTATTCACATGTTACCTCCACTAGGATGCTGGATGACTTAAACCTATCTCACTAACCACTACACTTACATTAGCAGTAACACAAAAACACAAGTGGCAGGCTTATTAGCGGGAAAGTGTAACACCCTAAACCTGACCGAGTAGGTTCAACCCAAATCCAGCGTGTTACATTAGCCATCGAAGTGAATCTCCATTTACTCTGAACCTAACCTCTAACACAACACTTAATAATAATAGATAATGTGTTAAATTAAAACACAACATCGGAAATAATTCACAAACATGATCTAATATAAGTTCGCAAATAGAAACTTGGACTATGTTCGCCCATACAAGCTCACAATATAGGTTAAATAATTCATTTATGGCTCAAGTTAACAATACAAAAATTTACATAATTTTATTAAGTTCGCACCCAAACACACATCAAAGGTTCACATACTAACAAGTTTCGCAAACAAAGTATTGCACATGCCAAGGGGTTTCATACTCTAACAGTGTTCATATGCATGCATAGGTTCACTAAATTAGGGGCATGCATGTAATTTTGGAATTGTAAACATATAGGGGTTACATAAAATAATACTTAGTAATAAATCTAAATCACATATTTTTGTATCAATTCGACGTAACACTCATGCATGAAAGCATTGATTTTATTCATAAGATAAGATAATCAAATGTTCTAAGTCATGGTTCATAAAACAAAATAGCTAAAACTTTAAAGGAATTATTTGGTTAACATAATATAATAAATCTAAATCCCTAATAAAAGTAAACCCCATCGCCTATTTTCCCAGGCTCGTCAATAACCAGTCAGGAATGAGCCTTGCCAAGTTATCTACCTCGCCACTGCTATTTGCAATCTACTTACCTGCGAAGTAAGAGAGGAGTAATTGAAAACTCAGTGAATAATCAAGAATTAACAAGGTAAGCTTTTAAAATAGAGCATTAAAAATAGAAAGAAGACTTAGTTTTAAAATCATATCACATGCTGGGCTTGCGAGTGAGGTTGTGAGACCTAATTCGCAGATCTTGTCAGAAACATAAGTTTGTAAAATAGTTTCGTATGTGTTACTAAAAATCATACTTAAAAATTTAGCTTGTGCTTTCTTGAAAGCAGAACTTATACAACATGAATACATGCTCACATACTTATCTTATCAGAATTGTTGAGAAGCATAAGATATGTTCTAGCACTTAACACAATTATCAGAATGGCTGAGGAACATAAGCTATGTTCAAGCCCACACTTATCTTAGTCTCGTTGGATATGCAAATCTCCTTATAACGCCTCATAATGAATTAAAAAGTCCTTATAACATGTCTCATAAGTGCAGCGTGAGGTAATACACCTTCCTATACACCAACATGTCATAGTGAATGGAGCGTAGCTCGGCATTCTTTTATCTCTCCACATGTCCTAGGGCCTCAATGCCCAAAATCACAGAAATAGAGAGGTAAGTATTCACAATCCTTTGGTATACCAATGTATCCAACATGGATCACAAAGGAGCATGCAGAGAAACTTATCATAGGAAGCTCGCATATACAGCTTACTTATCACAAATAGCTCGTACAAAAGCTCTGGAAAACACAGTTTATTAAAACCATTCTATAAAACATACTTAAAAACATTGAATCACTTAGGAGCTCTTCTAAAACGTATTTTTAAAACACAGACTGAGAAACATGTTTTGAATAAATTCTCAGAACCTGAAAATAGGGTTTTGTCGAAAACTATTTTTGAAACATAGTTTAAAAACAAAGTTCTTGAAAACTATCATAGTTCACACACAAGATACGAACCTTAAGCATTCAGACTGAAAATAATGATAGTGAACATACTTATAATAAATCCCAAATTTTTATTCACAAAAAAATTGAGAGGCTAAATAAGCTTGGCTTTGGCTTTATCCTTACTAGTGGATGGTTCAACTAGTTTGCAATATAAACAAACACACAGATTACTTAAACAAACCATACTTATAGAATTCACACATGTACGCGAAGCTAGCTTTCTGGACAATCATCTAACAAGACAGAGACTTACCTTGATTACTACGAACTTGGTTCAGCAATAAAGACTTGACAGAAAAATATTCAATGAGAGAATTCTCTTGAATTAAGGGTCGTATTCATAGACCTAAGTGTCCTGGGAATCTTAGAATACCCTACCAGACTTAGGAAGGACATTACTTGCATGTAAAGTATTTCTAGATATACCATATCTTAATTTCCTAATTCGAGTCTAACTCAATCTTTGACTAGTGAACCCCTATTTCAAAACATACTTGACAAACCCCATCTCGCTAAACATGCTGGTAGACACACATGCAGTGAATTTGGCAAACCCCTTACTGTGTCTTTTGGTGTATAGTGTTACTAGCGAGCTCTTGTTGATACTCTTTTGGCAAACTCCCCCTTTTGCGTACTCCTCAATTCACCAAAACTTTAGCAAACCCTTACTTAGAAGGTTGAAACTTTCAGGCCCGGTCTTAGGATGTTACAGGAAGTTTTCCTAATAAGGTTCTTACCACAACCAAGAACTCATCACTTTGTAAAGTGGAACTCCATAGTATTAGCAAATTTCTACGAAGTGCTTCGCCATGAAGTTACCAACCATGTCATGTTTAAGTCTCGCGACTTAGGTGATCTTCGCCAGCGTAGTCTCCCTAACCGAACCAACTTGCCAAACTAAGGTGTGACATAATCATCTCTTCAAGTATAAACTTAACAACCCGAAAGTTGAGGTACTTTCCACCAACAATTCTAGAGAACTGTAACACCCCTACGTGACCTAATCGTCGAATCCAGGTACGGAGTGTCACAACTAAAATGGGTTGCTGTGTATACTAAAATCTAGTTACATTAACATAAACATATATGTGTATATATAAAACTCACAACTGAATTTAAAATCTTATACAAGATTCACTACCCTATTTACGGACTCTAAGAAATCTAAATAAATACAATGTAACTACCCGTTGGCGAAGTCTCTAGAGATGGTTGCTACTTTATGTTCATGACACTTCCCTTTGATGCCTCTTGGCGCATCGCAATCTGGCTTGGTCCCTCCTTAAGTTCCTTATTTCGCAAATCTAGTGTCTATAGGTCATACTATTTGTAAGTTCAAATGAACTTAGTGAGTTTCTTTATTCGCAACCCTACCCCACCTTGTCGGGATTCAAATAAATAAATGATAATAATAAATACAATAACTCCCTATCTATCTGGATTATATCTCTTAAACCTTCATAATGGACTTGGTCCCAGTTCTGCTCCTATCCAGTGGCGAATAAGTTCTTGAGTGATTTCCATCATGCCATTCTACCAGCCTTTGATAAGCCTTGACTTAGTAAATTTCTTCTTCTTTTTTTTCCTTCTTATGTTTTAAGAAAGTGATTTCCTTTCACCTTGTCGGGAACTTTCGACTCAGTTTTCCTTTCATATTTTCATTTCTTACTCATTCGTCTGACTCGTGGATCTCCCTATACTTAGCAAAATATAGATACCGACTCATTGATGGGCATTTGACCATTCTGACATTAGACTTATCCTACTTCATAAATTCCTTTAAAACTAGAATTTAGCGAACGCTTCATAGTGAACATCGCCTGTCCAATAACTCTTCATCTCAAATTTTGGTAGAAAATCTTGTGATCCCTAGATTCACTTATACAATACCCTTGCCCATCTAATGGGTTAATTCCCTTTGTCATAGGGCAGTTAGACCTTCCCACGAAACATTCTCATTTCTACCTTGGTGGAATACTAAAGCTACCACTTTGACTTTAGAGTCCTAATCTAATAGTGGCAATAGCTTGCCAGCCTTACTCAGAAAGGGCTACCATTGAATAGACCCATGACTAGTTCTAGTTTCTTAATGGTCATACCCTAATGGATAACAGTTTGTATATATTCCAATTTTAGGAATCTTAAAGATTTCTTCCTTCTCCCAATACCAGATGTGGCTTCCGTTCATTAATGAGTTTGAATGGTCCTTCCTACCCATTAAATTTTTCGTAATTTCAACTCTCTCCTTCAAGTATAAATGAACCAAATTGTTAAGGGAATTTCCACAACTTCTCATTTCCTGCTCGATCATTTTGCTCTATGCTTCTCGATTCTCTTTTCCTTTTCTATCTTTCTTTCTTTTCCTTATCTAATTTCCTTTTTGGAGTGTAGTTCCCCTGTAACTCTAACCTTAAGATTTTGAAAATAAATCCTTTACCCCCTACCCTCCTTTCTTGTCTACCTTTTTCTAAATCCTTTATAAAAGTCACAGGCAAGGCGATAGTCCCTGAGTTTTAAGATCACATCCATTGGTTATAGTGTGATTGATAACCTGAGATTTTGAGAAATTAATTTTCCTTTTCTTATTTTTTTCCTCAAAACAAATCAGAAAAAGGATTGTCTAGATGATGCTAATAACTACCTCATTTCCCTTTTCAGGAAATGTTTGGTCATAGAACATTACGCATCCTCATTTTTGGTTAACTTAGAATGTGACAAGCACCTGCCTCCAAGTTCGAGGGAGTTCCACTCCTTAGCTTCCAGATCCTCTCTTGGACTCGACTTGTTATGACTCTTTCTATAACATTGGGGAGGGACTATATCAACATCACTTATCTCCCATTTGTCTTTCCTTCCAGGGGTTCACTTATCCACCTCAGCAAGTCTATTGGCCTCCTTCCACTACTGGTAGGGTGGAAAAGGTCCCTAATTGCCTTTCATTGTGGAAGTAAAGTTATGCCGGCCAAACTCTAGAAGGTGACCTATTTTGGCGGACAAAGAAGCCTACTGCTTCTTGGATTCATAGGAAATTTTTGTCCAGAGTTAGGGATTTGCCTACGTTTGCCCTGAGCTATTGCAGGGAAATTGAAAGATGAAGCCCAATGACTTTCTCCTCCTCAGAGTCTGACTTACACTCTTTTTTTCACCCCTTTAGAGGACTTTGTGAAAATACCTCTAATGCAATGACTCATTCAGCGGATAATGATACCTTAATTTCATTGTATATTTCTTTAATAAAATTCTATTTTCTCTAGCACTTGTACCTTTCAATCAATGTATCTACTTATCTTTATCTTCTTAGTACTCGTACTTTTCAACTAATGTACTCACTTTAATTATACTTTCACTGTATTCTTCTTATACATTTTTTATTTCTACTGTTATCACCTTCTGCCAATTTCGACGAATGCATTCTTCCATATCACATTTTAGCTTAACTAAACGAGGACTCAAGGAACTCAGCCACATCAGTCATCATGCACATAAGGGGTACTTCTCTTGATTCCTTGGCTTAGAGGACCGCCTAAACTATGCTTTGATACCATTAAATTTGTAACAACCTGTGACAGCCCTAAAGTGACCCTAGTTGGAAAGCGGTCTCGGGACCGCTAGACCGAGTCACCAAATTATTTGAATGTGATAATTATTGCTTAAAATATGTGAATATAAATGTGTGAAAGTTTTAAGCTTCGATTTAGTTAATTGCATGTGAATTTAGTTGATAGGACTTATGTGAGAAAATTTAGAAATGTGCTAGGCAAATGCAAGTGGCCTAATAGTGCATGTAATCAAAGGGGTGGACTTGCATGTCAATTTCCCCCCATTTAAGTACTAGTGGCCGGCCATGACAAGGGATGATGGGCAAAACATGTCATGAAACATGTTGTGTTAATGGAAAAATAAAATAAGAAGCATGGGCAATAAACTAATAAGAAATGGAAGGAAGAAAACAAAAAAAAAGAAAAGAATGTGTGTGAGTGTTCCCCCCCATTGCCGTGAGTGAAGAAAAGAAAAAAAATTGTTCATCCTTTTTCATTTCTTTTGGCCGAAAATTCTAAGGAAGAAGGAAGGAGTTCTTGCTTCATGTTTGGTTTGGAAGAGGATTAGGAGGAGGTTTGGCCATACTTGTATCTAGATTAAGGTATGTTTGAGGTTGTGCCATGAGATTCATGCATGTTTTTAGTTGCTAGCTTGAGTTCTAATTAGCCCATGGTTCAAATCTTTGCTATGTCATGGGGATGATATTCGGCCTAGGTGGACTTTGTGTTAATGCCATTGCATGCTAAATATGAAGCTTGTTAATGATACATGTGATGGTGGATTGATGACTCTTGGATTTTCTTTTTAGCATTTTTGAGTGAGACATTAAGTTCTTTGTTTAACCATGACCAAAATTGAAATGGTATGGTGTTGTGATGTATTCGGCCATGGTATATCCATAAGTATGATTTATGCTTATTGCATGGTAGGTAAGATTTGTGTTTTGGATTTATGTTCATGTTTAGTTATAATCAACTTTGAGATTTGGCTCTTGCACATATATATATGTTTGCACATGACGTATTGGTATGACATATACAATATCTCAAGGTATATATTTACATATGATGGTGTTTCGGTTATGGAGTACATGATGGATGCGTATTGAGTTATAATATGTAATGCATTAGTTAGTAAAAGGTATGCCATTTGTGTGTGGTATTGAGTATATAATTGGCCTCAACATAGACATGCATAATCGGCCACATGAATGAGTACATAGGTTGATGTGTTGTTCGGCCATAGGTAAGCATATTGAAGGCTTTATCTTGACTTAGGAAATTCGGCTAAGAAGAGTATTAACTAATGTGTTGAGTTTGATTCATGATTCCGTACATATGTGACTTTAATGTCTAATGAATATATGAGGGCCAAGTGCCTTGAGTTCCTCTTTTCGATGCTCAAATGATTAAATCAATTTATTTGTTAAATTAAGCTCAAGAGCAAAGGGGAACTAAATCCGATAAAGGAAAGGAAAAAGTGGTCGAATAGCCATCGGAATCGTTCGACAACATCCGAGGTAAGTTTTCGAGTAATGGGACTTAAATTATGATTCGATTAGATTATGTCTTAAGTAAATCAAAATCATGCACTTGTATGTGGCTATTGAGCCGAAATTGTAAATGTGATTAGTGTATTGTGTTTGAGCTTTGGTAATGAAAATGAAATATGAATGTGTCATGACTTATTGATATATGTGCATGGTTACTCGAATGATATCCGAGCTAACTCCCGAAGGCTTTTGTGCTAAGTGACTACATCCGGACTAAGATCCGAAGGCATTTGTGCTAGCGACTAAATCCGGGCTAAGTCCCGAAGGCATTTATGCTAGTGACCATATCCGGGTTAAGACCCGAAGGCCTTGTGCGAGTGGTTATATCCGGCTAAACCCCGAAGATGCTTGATTTGGGAATGAGCGATCTTGCTGTAAAAATTTAAATTAATACGCTCATAAAATCTCAGCGATGAGGTATGTTTCGTGTGTGCTTTGAATTAGTTGATCCCTTACAAATCTGTATTCGCTCAGTCGATAAATGAGCTACCGGCCTTTGGCTAAGTTGATCTTTTGTGTATGAACATAAGGGTTGGTAATGTGAAGTAAGTCTGATATTGAGAATTTGTGCATATGAAATTATCCGTTTAGCTATATGAATGCTATACTTTTGTTGTGCTGGAATCCCTTGCTCAAAACTTACTAAGCATAAATTGCTTACTCCATTTCTTTGTTTCTCTGTTTTATAGATTTTGGCTCGTCAGCTATCGGACTTGGGATTTTTGGAAGTCGAAGTCTCCCACACTATCAAAGCCCCCTTTTGGTACAATTTTGGTTGAACTTTGAAATGGCATGTATAGGACTACCCTTCTTGTTGTTGGTCATGTACCAATGGATTTTGTGTAAATTTGGATAGCCATGCGAAAATGGCTTATATACGTTTTTAGCATAGTACTATAATCGTTTTGTATGTTGATCACTAAGAGGTATGGAAATGTTTGGAAACGATAAGCCATTGGAATGGTTAATCATGATTATACTTTGTGCTATGTATGCAAAAAAAAAGGGCTAATTGAATCATGGAAACTATGAAATAGGTAAAGTCTACCTTAAAGGCAGATGCTGACAGCAGCAGTGATGTGATGTGAAAAATCACTAAAAATAGTAGGAATGGAATTAAATAGTGAATAAATTATGTAAATGAACCTTGATGAATCCAATTTCATATGGAAGAAACGAAACAGTCATATGAGTTGTATGTTAAGAGATATTTAGGTTTTCGTGAAACAGGGCCAGAACGGTTTCTGGATTCCCTATTCCGAATTTTTAAATTCATTATAAATTAACCAGAGATAATTAGGAGTCATGCCATATATTTATAGATTCCTCTTTGAGTCTAGTTTCTATAGAAACAAACGGCATCAGTATTAAAGCCCTGTACAGGGAGATATCCAAGTCGTAATGCGCGAAGGTCAGTGTAGTCAATCCCTGTAACATGGGAGACTTTAACTAATAAACTGTACTAATTGACCCGACCAAAAATTATAGAAAAAAAATTTTAGATGCATATATGAGTCTAGTTTCAGGGAAAAATCACAAAACTGATTTTCGAGTTGTGGAACTCAAGATATGATTTTTAAGGTGACAGCGACACAGTTAGCCAACTGTCTGGAAATTTTTAAAATGAACTGTGCAAGTAAATGAATTAAGTCGGTCAGCACCTCGTGTTCGACTCCGGCAACGGTCTCGGGCACGGGGTGTTACACAACCCTACTTGATTACTGAATCTGGGTACGGAGTGTCACAATTGAATCGAGTTGCTGCTCATACTAAATTCTAGTTACATTAACATAAACTTATATGTGTATATACAAAACTCACAACCAAATTTAAAATCTTATACAAGATTTACTACCCGTATTACAAACTCTTAAAAATCTAAATAAATACAATGTAACTGCCCCCTTGGAAAAGTCTCTAGAGATGATCCCTACCCTATTTGCATAAAACTTCTTTTTGATGCCCTTTGACTCATAGCGACTTGGCTTAATCCCTCATCAAGTTCCTTGTTTAGTGAATCCTTCATCTACAGGTCATACTATTTATAAGGTTCAAATTAAAGAGTTTCTTTATTCACAATCCTACCCCACCTTGTTAGGGTTCAAATAAATAAATTTTAATAATAAATACAATAACTTTTTATTTATCTAGATCATATCTATTAAACCTTCATAATGGACTTGGTCCTAGTCCTGCTCCTATCCTCTAGTGGATAAATTCTTGAGCGATTTTCTTCAGGCCGTTCTACCAGCCTTTGATCACCCTTGACAATTCCTCTAATTTCCTCACAATTCCTGTGGACTCCACCCATTTTCTTTACCTATTTTCTTCATTCCATTTACCCTCATCGTGCATTTTCTTCTTCCCGCCATTTTTTCATGTTAAGGCGACATTCCAGCTTACCCTTCTAAAGGCTCTTTGTGAGTATTCTCAATTTATTTAGTCTATGGAAGAGTCTGTACTCATCTTAACCTTGTATGACTTATTCACCTTCCTTTCATTGGTATGATTAATAAGGTTCTACACTACTCTAGTAGACCAAATCCTGCTTCATTTAAATCGTGGCTAGATTACTTCCTTGTATTCTGCCTTAATCTTGTTACCTTCCTCTTAAGTGTAACACAACCTTCAATTATGGGCCACCATTGCCTACAATACTTAGCCACTGCCGCTGAGTGATCATTTGGGTTCGCCAGTTCTCTTTCTTACCCTTTGGTTCCCTCAGAACTAGTCATTTGGCTGATACCCTTACACTAGTTTTTCCCCTTAGTGAGGAATGGTCTTGTCAGATAAGTCTGTCACTTGATGTTCCCATTTTTGGTAACTCGTTTTATCTTTTGGGTTTTTGGCTAACCCCCAATATTTCCATGGACTAGCCAACACATTCCTAATCATTCCCCAACATACTAGGTTTCCTGAACACTTGTACGAGTCTTTAATAGTGAGTCCTCATCTGTATCTCTTGGGTTAAGCCTTCATTCATTTTGCTGTATACTAGCCACCACTGATAAATTATTTTCCCGTGTCCAATCCTAGATAGGTTAATACCCTTATGCCTTATTCGCTTGTACAACTACTATTTTCGTAATCCTTTCTCATTAATCTTATGATCCTATTTATTGGCAGATTCCTTCGACCTGCTGCTCAACTGTTGCATGTCTATTCATGCATTTTCCTTCCAACCCTTTCTTCTTGTTTGTGGGTTATCCTGCGGTTACAATCTTGATCGTCCACCTGTATTTATTGTCCAAGCGGACAATCCTATGCCGCCATAGCCAATCCATAGTTTTATGCCGTAAGATATACGTTAGTTGTTCCTGGTGGACTCCATGGGTTACCCTAGCCGTACTATGGTTTTACCTCCCAAATCCCAACATTTATAGTCTTGGTGGACTATTCCATGTTTAATGTGCTGTCGGACAATCCCATGGTTGATGTCCCAGTGGACTATCTTAGATGCCATAGCATCTTTCAGCTATGGTCTTACTCATTCTACCGTCAAATTATCACTTGATGCCATAACATCTTTCAGCTATGGTTTTACTCATTATAACCTGTGTTTACCGTCTCGACGGACTACACTGGTGGCCATAGTCCAACTATGGTCTGACACCTTACATTTCTCGTGTTTACTGTCCTAGTAGACTACCAGGATGTTATAGTCCAACAATGGTCTTGGCCCCTTTTACCATGATGCCATGGCGTTTTTCAGCCATGATCTTACTCATTTCTATCATGATGTCATAGCATCTTTCAACTATGGTCTTACTCAGGTTAGGCGTATCGCCGCCGATCAGTCCCATGGTCTAACCATGATCTTCCCAGTTCATTTCTTCCATTCATCCATTTCACCATTCCTAGCCTTGATGCTCGAACACCGTAGTGTCTCCTCCGCAAGGTCCGAAACTTCTTACATCATGATTTGCACTCAGAAAGACTGTATGGCAGTATAACAAAATCATCCCATTTTCCCATTCCTATTTTTTCCTAACCCTTAGTTTGTTATTCTTATCTTTTTATTCATGCACTAATCATACATACCATCTAAAATGGAGGATACTAGGTAACTCGAACAATTATGCATCATACTTAGCATTTCAGGGGTTGAGTGTAGAAACTCACTTAGTGCTTATTCACCTTGTCCGTATGGCTTTCCCGAACACCAAAGCTTCCATTCTATTGGCAGCTAAGCAAGACAACCAAATCATGGGTTAAAACCAGTGCTTTCACATTTAATCTTAATTTTCCAAAGACATGCAGAACCCTTAAAACTAGTTTCTAGAAAATCTTCAATTTGTTTTCCAAATCTTATATACATCAAAAGGATTAGAACCTTACTAGTTTACTAGTTTCTCTACTTTTTCAACCTAAACCTCTCAATCATCGCTCCATGTATAGCTTTCTTGTATCCTTCTCCTCTAGAAATTATTAAGGAAGAAGTTGAATAAGAAAAAAAATAGACTGGAGAAGAAGTCTCTCGAGAAGTCTCTCTCTAACTATTTATAGCCCCTCTTTCACGGTCTTCAATTATGTCCAATCTATTCATTCACAATAATTTTATCTCACACTAAGAAACCGGCTGGTTCTAATCCAACCAAACCAGATTTAGTTCTTAACTATATCCCATTATGTTCCTAATTTTTCCCGATTTTTCAATAGAGACTGCCAATTTGTAGTTTCTTCCAATTTAACCTTTAAATGTTCTAAATTTTTGGGTTTAAAGGATTTCGAGTGTGACAAGAATTGAAGTTGAATATTTTCTAAATATCACAAGAAATGAGTTATTGAAAAAAGAACTTTTCAAAAATTGTATGAAAAATTATAATAATTAAGAGTGTGTAAAAAATGAAAGAGATCAACTTATTTATAGCCTTATACATGTTCTAGAATCCTCAAGGGACTAAACTTTGATGGATAAGATCAACATCTAGCCAAAGAAGTTTAAACTATCTCAAAGCTCTTATCTCTTAAGACTTTGAGAATAAATGAAAGAGTTATTAGCTAACGGCCTAAAAAATTCATCCATGTCCTAAGGATAATAATAATGGTTTAATTACATCATTATTAACACTTTGGAAATGAATCCAAATAATTAAACTGGGTCAAACATAAGAAAAGCCAAAATAACAACTAGATATGAATCCAAATGAGTTGAATACTCTGAATAGGCTTAGATCTTAAAAGGAGTGAGCTTTTGGGCTACTCACTTCACAAATTAAACCCTTCTAAGCTTATTAGAAATTTCTATCCAAATTCCCCTATTAGGTTTGCATTATTGGTCTCCATGAAGTCTGGCCTATTTGAACCTTCAAATTCTTTCTCTTAAAGATTTCTTGTCACCAACTCATGGACTAGCACATTTAATTAGACCTTCATCCTTTTGGATTGGGATCGAGTTATTGGGCATTATGAGAAACTAATTCGTCACACCCATGGGCTTGAGATTGGGCCTTGAGCCTTGCATCATTCCACCTTCTAAAGAAGGATTCATCCATGAATCTGCATAATTAAAAGGATAAAGATAAGAAGCAATAAAAGGTGAACGGGCCTATCTCCTCTATGTCCAATTTAGACTTGCACCTATTTGGGAACCTCTCCTTGTACATATGAATCCAAACCTAGTTATTAGGCTAAAAAATTGTAACACCCCTAACCTGAATCCATCATTGGAATAGGGTTACAGAGCATTACCAAATATTACAAATTAGATAACAAACATTTCACATTTATAAAGTATTCATATCATAAATCAATCATTAAGTCCCTTATAAGAGCCCTCGGGGCCCAAAATATGCATTATAAGTAAGTCGAGACTAAACCGAAAACTCAGAGAATTTTTTGTGAAATTATAAAATTTCCCTAGGTACAGGGGACACATGCCCGTGTGGCTAGGCCGTGTGAATGGCACGCCCGTGTCCCTACCCGTGTAACTCTCTGACTTGGGTCACACAGCCAGCCACATGTCTGTGCGCTAGGCCGTGTAGACAATTTAAATTTCAGTAATTTAGTGCAGAGGTCACAAGGCCAAGAGGCATGCTCCTGTACTAGGCCGTGTGACACACACAGCTGAGACACACGCCCATGTCTCTGCTGTGTCTCTGCCCGTTTGGACAAAATAAAGTCATTTCTAAGCCTTATTTCTCACCCAAATATGTCTTCCACTTACATTGACATTTTAATACATTCCCAAGTTAATACAAAACGTTCAAATCAAGCCAAAACCGTGTCTTATGCATGACTTATCATTACTTATGTTCAAGTGTTTAAACTTATCAAATGCACATATATATGCAAATAAGTATGTTTTCTTATTTATGCTTACTGAAAGCCATTTATCATTAGGTTTATATGCTTTTCATCACATAATCATTTCAAACACATCAATCATAATAAGGTTGTAATAGCCCGTTTTTGGGTCAAATCAAAACAGTAGTTTTGGAACCATAAATTTGAAGTAGAAATATTTATTTTATATCTATTTTTAGGTCTACAGCATGATAGAATAATTGTGTGAAAATTTCGTTAAGAAATTTTATCGATTGAGTACTCAATCTGACTAGAAGGACTAAACTGAAATAGGTGCAAAATTTGAGTTTTATAGGCTAAAGAAGTAAATTGTTATGAAATTCTAAATTAGAGGTACTTAAATGGTAATTAGACCAATATACGGACAAAAATGAACATGGAGTAAGTAAAATTTCAAAGTCTAAGTGAGAGGTAAATAGGTAATTTGGTAAATAAAGCTAAAATAACTAAATAAAAGATGTCATCTTCTTCAATTTAATCCCCATAGCTGAAAATTAGAAGAGGAGACATAGCTAGGGTTTGGCCAAGCTTTCTAGCTCGATTGTAAGTCCGTTCTTGTCCCATTTTTAACGATTTTTATATTTTTGAGATGGTTGTAACTTGATTTAGCTATTTCAAGGACTAATTTGAAAGAAAATTAAAGTATAAAATTTTACCCATGTTGAATGTGCATGTATTTTGATGTTTTATGGTAGAAAATGCACGTTTTTGGTTAGTTAAACAATATTCGTAAAGCGATTTTCAAAAAAAAAGTTAAATAGGGACTTATTTGTAAAAGTCTATAAAATGTGTAGAAAAGTGTGAATAAATGAAACATGTGGGCTGTTATGAGTACAAATAACAATTGGCTAGGCTTGGGTTATGATGAAATTGAATTAAATTCATTTTACGAGCCTAGGGACTAAATTGTAAAATGTTGAAAAGTTAGTGGTGAAAATGTAAATTTTGCCATAATGTGTTTTTGGGCTGAATTGAATAATTTTTTGATTAAATAAGTTAAATTTGACATTATAGATCAAGAAAAATGAAGTTCGGATCTAGATCGAGGGAAAAACAAAATAATTGACGAATAGATCCTTTTGCTATTTTTTGAACCAATGTAAGTTCGTATGTTAAATAAGCTTTACTTTAAATGTATTTTAAATGCTTTAATTTATGCATGATTTGTGTAATCGACCTTACGGACACATTTGACGATGATTTGGCAAGTGAGAAATCCCAATCAAACCTTAGGAATAGATTAGGATACAAGTGACATGTCACTAGGGTTTTATGCTATGTGATTCCGGGTACTGGTCCTGTATGTCCTATCGATGGCTGAGTATACCGACATATGTTACGTTTACTTGATAGCTTGTGTGAGTAGCACCGTGTAGCTACGTCCTGACTGACAGCTTGTGTGAGTAGGCCCGTTGGTAGCTCGAGAGTGAGCACATATGTGTTATGAGATACAAATAGCAATAGCTACATATGTGGCACCTTGTGTGCAAGGTATCCCGTGTATCCGATATTATTATTTCGAGTGGTTCATTGGGCATGACAAGGACGCGAATGTGTATGAAATTATTTCGAGATGGTACAGGTACTTTAAGCTTATGATTATTAATTTATGATATGACGATGTTAAGGTAAGTTTGTGATGGTAGTGATTTTTGATCATGAGATTATGGAAAATTACATTGCCTTATGTTATATTACTTGCATGTCAATGTATGGTAAGGTTTGTATATTTCCTACATATGAGCTTACTAAGCTATATAGCTTACTCCTTTTTATTTTCTATGTTTTATAGTGTCACCAAGCTAGCTCGGATTGGAGATCGTTAGAGATCGTATCACATTATCGGATTGTAATTTTAGGTATCAACGATTTTAAACATTTTAAGAATATGACATGTATAGGGGCTTAGTCATTTTGTTATATGTGTCATTATGAATTTGGCCAATTGTATTGGCTTGTAATTGTCAAAGGCTCAATGTGGTATTTGGCCATGTAACTTGGCTCATTTTGGTTGAATTGGTTGTAAGCTTATATATATACATGCATGTGCAACTATCTCTTATGTGATGTGGTTTGTAAATGCTTGATAAATGGTTGAATGTGGCTTAATGGGTTTATTATTGAATGGTTAAGGTTGGCTCATTGGTATGCTAGGAAAACTAAGTAAAGTTATGCATGTTATTGGTAGCCATGTTGAAACTTGTAGCATGTGAGTTCGGTGTGATTGAGTTTGGTAAAGTATGATGTTGTAAATATGTTGAGTATGGATAAAGGAATGACATGAATTGGCCTTGTTTGTGGATGTATTGGTTGTCCAAGTGTGCTATGAAAATTTCCTTGAACTTGTGCATGTGTAGGAGTAAATGAGGGTGACAAATGACTTGGTAAATATCCTTTATTTTTTCCACATGGGTAGACACACGGGCATTTGTCTAGGTTGTATGTGACACACGACTTGCCCCATGGGCATGTGTTTCAGCCGTGTGTCCCCTGAACCTTAATTTTGAGAAATAAAATGCTCAAAATTAAGCACACTGGTAGAGACAAGGGCATGTGTCTCAGCTATGTGAGGGACACGGCCTTAGGCATGGGCGTGTGTCCCGAGTGTATAAAGTCTGCACCTATTTTATAAAAATTAAATTAACCACACGGCCTAGCACATGGACATGTGACTTGGCCGTGTGATCTAAATTTGTTCATGCATTGTAAAACAGAGAGTTACACGGGTTAGGGACACGGGCGTGTGTGACCACAAAGCTTGCCCACATGGGCATGTCCCAAACCACATGGGTGTGTGACCCCTGTTCATAGCAAAAATTTTCTAAGTTTTGTAAAAATTTCCTCAATTATCGGTTTAGTCCTGAACCACTTCCAAATCATGTTTTGGGCCTTGTAGGCTCGTATTAGGGACCTTATGATTGAATACAAATGGTTTTTAAATTGGATGAAAATTTATGTCTCGATTTGTATGTTTCCTTGCGATGTGAGTCCGATAATGCCTTGTATCCTGTTTCGGCTTTGAATACAGGTAAGGGGTGTTACTAATAAACCATAATTTATACATATTTTTACCCTATGCTTAACGCATTTTATGGATGATTTTTCCTTAGAATTGGTGAATTCAATGCTTCTAATGCCTTAATTTCATGTTTTATACTTAGGTGAGCATAGGAGAGCAAAAGGAATGAGAAACGAGCCAGAAATGAAGAAAATGGGCCAAAGTACGAAATCAACACGGCCTGGACTTCCTTACACGGGTAGACCACATGACCGTGTCAATTTGGTAGAATCGAAGCACGACTCACACGGGTAGAACACACGCCCGTGCCATTCTAACAGGTTCGAGCACAGCCTAAAATAATCTCACATGGTCGTGTCCCTGCCGAGGCCAAGTTGAGTCCAATTCGGAAAAGGCTAATTTTGAGGGATTTTAGGCATTCCAAAGCCTATAAATACACCCTAGAGGATAAAGAAAAGACACATAGAGAGAAGGAGGCAGGGAACTGCTTAAGGGAAGCCGATTGATCCATCTTAGAAGCCGGAGTCACCATCAAGACTGAAGATCTCCCCTCAATTTCCCTTCAGGAGTTTTGAGTTTTCTTTATGTTTTGTATTCATTATTCTTCTGATATGTTTTCCTTTTTAGTTATGAACTAAATCCCCTAAATACCTAAGGGGAATGAAACCTAAGACGAATCTTGTTATTATTTTCTGAATTGTATGATAAATATTTAACTTGTTCTTAATTGTGTGTTCTTAATTCTTGTTTTGATATCCCAGGATACTAATTCAAGATAAGCTCTTATTCAGAGGAGGAATAGACCCTGTCTAAGAGTACATTTGTCATAATTAAGAGGAGTTAATTATGCGCCTAGACATAGGGTGACAAGATTTTGCCGGATTAGGGTGAAACCTAATAAGGGGATCCATAGATCGAGTTAATGCAACCCTAGGGTGTTAATTAGAGAAAAGTCTCAATTATTCAATCTAGGGATTAGACGTTATTAGTCCTGAATAGGGATAATAACATAACTTAGGGATCTCTATGGGACAAGTTAAATGAATAAATCGTCCGATTCGGAGCCAGAATAACAAGTAAAGTCTAGGTGGATTTTTCCTTAGGTATTGTCTTAATTCAATCGTTTTCCAAAAGTAATCCCCCAATTCTACTTTCTGCGAATTCTTAGTTTAGATAATTAGTTAGTTGAAACAAAACCCCTTATTTTTAGGCTAGATAAAAAAAGACAGTCATCACTAGTACTTTTAGTTCCTTTGGGTTCGACAATCCGGCCTCGCTAAAACTATACTACTATTTGATTGGTACACTTGCCTACATCGTGATAATAGTTAGTTTCAAGAACGATTAATTATAAGTATTTAAAACCTATCACACGAAAATCGCGATCAGTTACATTTAGTGGTATTAGAGCTATGGTTTAGTCGATTCTCGAACTAACTTAGCGTGTGTGAGAGTCTAGCTATACGTGCCATATTTAATTTGTGATAGTGTAACGACTCTTGACAATTTAAATTGTGCTTTCATTTATTGAATGGATCCCAACCAAGAGGTAGCTGGCGATGTTGAAAGTAATGTGCCAACTCTCGTCCAAGGGACAGCGCCGTCTGAAGGTAGATCAGTAATGGTTTGTTAGGAATGAGAGGCTAGAGAAGGCTTCTTCAAAAGGATGAATGAGTGGTTTGCTGAGTTTGTTTGAACAAATCTGACTGCCCAACATCCTCTACCCCCACGTAACCTCCAACTGGTTCCCACAGCTCCCCAAGGTGTGGAATTGTTAAGATTGAACAAACCTTCAGTTGATAAGATTGGAAAACAAAGGGCTAAATAATTTAGGGCCAATGTTGACGATGACCCCGAGAGAGTTGAGTTTTGGTTTGAGAATTCTATCAGGGTATTTAATGAGCTTTCTTGCATATCGGATGAGTGCTTGAAATGTGCTATATAACTTCTGAGGGACTCGGCATATTGGTGGTGGAATATTCTTGTATCAGTGGTACCGAGAGAAAGGGTTACTTGGGAAATATTTCAAGATATGTTCAGAAAGAAATATATCAGTCAACGATTCATTAGTCAGAAATGCAAAGAGTTTTTAGAGTTGAAACAAGGCTGTATGTCTATGACTGAATATGAGCGGGAGTTTTTTAGGCTCAGTAAGTATGCTCAGGAATGTGTTTCCACTGAGGCTATCATCTACAAGAGATTTGAAGATGGGTTGAATGAAGATATCAGACTGCTAGTTGGAATTTTAGAGTTGAAAGAATTTGTTGTGCTAGTCGGTCGAGCTTGCAAGGCCGAAGAGCTGAGCAAAGAAAAGAGAAAAGCTAAGTTTGAGGCTAGAGATTTAAGAAAAAGGCCGATAAATAAGTCATTTCAATCTCCTTCAAAGAAATCGAGGGATTTGTATACTTGTTCTAATGTTTCGTCCAAGTATCCCAACAGAGACCGTGGGAAGCAGTATTCGGGTTCTAAGGCCCAAACTAGGTCAATAGCGAGCGTTGGTAATGCTAGCTCTAATAGACCTGAATATCAACACTGTGGTAGACAACATCTCGGTGAATTTAGGATGAATAATCGGGCTTGCTTCAAATATGGCTCCCAAGATCACTTTATTCGAGATTACCCTGAAATGACTGAGAAAGATAATTTTTAGAATGCAAGGTCGAGTAACACTGCCACTAGAGGGAGGCCACCGAGAAATACGAGAAGTGGGAATAGTAGCTGAGGTATGACGAAAGAATTAACTGCAAGATCAGAGGTCAGAGCACCTGCTAGAACCTATGCTATTAGCACTCGCGAAGATGCGTCATCCCCTAATGTTATCACTGGTAAATTTTCTCTCTATGATACTAATGGAGTTGCATTGATTGATCTTGAATTGACTCATTCTTATATTTGCACGAATTTGGTACCTAGTAAGAATTTTCCTGTTGAGTCTATTGAGTATGTGATTAAAGTGTCAAACCCCTTAGGCAAATATGTTTTAGTTGATAAAGTTTGCAAGAATTGTCTTTTAATGATTCGGGGTCACTATTTTCTAGCTGACTTAATGCTTCTACTGTTTGATGAGTTCGATGTATTTCTTGGGATGGATTGGTTGACTCTACATGTTCTCGTAGTGAATTGTAGATGAAAGATTATTGAATTGAAATGTCCAAATAATGAGATTCTTCAGATTAAATTGGATGAGTTTGGTGAGTTGCCTATTGTGATTTCGTCGATGTCGGCTCAGAGATATGTAAGAAAAGGTTGTGAAGCTTATCTTGCATATGTACTGAATATGAAAGTATCTAAGTGTCCGTTTGTTTACCAGGAAAACATTTTCCGGAAATTGTTTTGCTAGTTTTCCAACGTTTGTTTGCTTGAAAATAACTTACATTTCTAAAACGTTTTCAGAAACACGGGAAAATGAGAAGGGATTTTAGGGAAAATGTCTTACAGATTTTTAATCGGTAAGAAATTTTCCGGAATATCTTCTTCAACTCTCACCATATTCTATTAATACATACTCCATCTGGTTAAATTATGCATTTGAGTGAAAATTGTATTATTTATAAAGTTCTTTCTCTCATTTTACAATGCCAATTGAGTGAAAATAATTGTTACAAGATAAAAGATTCTGATTTTTTTAGCACGAAATTGCTTATATTATTTGGTAATTAATTTCAAATTTCGGTTGCAGTTTTTGTCTAGAAAATTTATTAAGCTAGAAAAATCAAATGGCATTGTAAAAAGGAGAGAAAGAAATAAACAGGCATAACTTGGCCGGATGAAGTATGTATTAATAGATATATTTAAAATCTAGTTGGCACTTAAAATCTAATTTATCCATAAATAAATCATTGCAATATATGTAAACATAATTTAAAATATAAATTTATTAATATATATAATAATAAACTCAGATAAACAATGAAAATATAATAAATTTTTAAATATATATTTGTTTAATTTAAAACAGCTTTTATGAAATATTTTCAGGAAATCTACCAAACAAAAGAAAATATTTTACACAGATTCATCCAAACACCAGAAAAGTAAATCATTTCCAGAAAAGTAAATCATTTTCCAGAAATTATTTTTGGGAAAGTATTTTACTGGCAAACAAACAGAGCCTGAATTGAAGATTGAATCTGTGCCGGTATTTTGTGAATATCCTGATGTGTTCCCAGAGGAGTTGCCTGGATTACCACCTATCAAAGAGGTTGAGTTTAATATTGATTTAGTACCGGGGACTTCATCGATATCGATAGATTCGTATAGAATGGCTCCAATCGAATTGAAATAATTGAAATCTCAGTTGCAAGAGCTTACAGATAAAAGGTTCTGTGAGACCGATTTTTCCGCCCTGGAGTGCACCAGTGTTATTCGTCAAGAAGAAAGATGGATCCATGAGACTTTGTATTGATTATTGTCAACTTTTTATTGAGAAACAGAATGCTCATAATTAAGCACACAGGCAGAGACATGGGCATGTGTCTCAGCCGTGTGAGGGACACAGCCTTAGGCACGGGCATGTGTCTCGGGCGTATGAAGTCTGCACCTATTTTATGAAAATTAAATTAACCACATGGCCTAGCACATGGGCGAGTGACTTGGCCGTGTGATCTCAATTTGTTCATGCATTGCAAAATAGAAAGTTACACGGATTAAGGAGACGGGTGTGTGTGACCACACGGCCTACCCACACGGGCATGTCCCAAACCACATAGGCGTGTGACCCCTGCTCATAGCAAAATTTTTTCTAAGTTTTGTAAAAATTTCCTGAGTTATCGGTTTTGTCCCGAACCACTTCCAAAGCATGTTTTGGGCCTCGTAGGATCGTATTAGGGACTTTATGATTGAATACAAATGGTTTTTAAATTGGATGAAAATTTATGTCTCGATTTGTATGTTTGCTTGCGATGTAAGTCCGGTAATGCCTCGTATCCTATTCCGGCATTGAATATGGGTAAGGGGTGTTACAAAGGCCTTATACAATTTCATCAAAATATGTTTAATACTAGCCATTCCTATGGCTAGTTACAACCAAAGCATTATCATGCCGACATTGGAAAAATTAACCTATGCATGCCATTATAACCAGAATTAATTTTACCATTTGCACCGAATGGGTCGCTGGATAGTGTGTAATATCTCTGCCAAGCTTCCAACCCAATGAGCTTCAGAATTCCTTTAAAACAGGGAAATTAAAAATAGAGTAAGGTTTTAAGCTTAGTTAGTTCATATAATCGGAAATTTAACTTACCACTATTTTATAAACATAAGGTAAACATACATTTTATTGCCAAGTCATGTTGGCCAAGTGCCTAAACACATATCCTCATCAACATGTTAATCACTATAATCCACATAATATTTCATAATCACAAATTTACATAATCATCAAGAAAATTTTATACACATGTACTGTCCACCTCACATTACAACATGTTTTGTAATATTAGTTTCATGTATTTCTGGCATATACCAAATTATAGATGAACAAAGTCATTAAGCATGTTCCACATTTGTGTATCAAGCATACCATGCTTCAATATATATCAAGTGATATCATTTATATGTTCAAATACCTCTCTCATCATGTGTTCATGTAGCATGTACAAAGCATGTTAGTCATATATATTTCATATGAATATCAATAAACTTGTATAAGCTTAATAATAATAATCCTTTTTCCATATGCTCATACTTTCCACATCAAGTATTCAACTATCAGGTATAATTCATGTCCATGTAATTCAAGTATGTACCCATAATATTTTTTCACAATTCAGATTATTTCATATAAAAAATTTACCTGTTGAACTATTTAAAATATCAATGAAAACACAGAAAGTGTACTTGTACTCAAGATGTACAAGTCTATAACCATAGATAAACATATTCATCAAACAATTTCCATGTTCATATATCATTATCTCATACTTCCATATATCATGTATCATCATTTTCATGTATTTCAGGTAGATACATGTATTAATTCATTTCATGTTCATATTTTCTCATGTCAGGATTTTGCCCGTTGAATTTTTGAAATATCGATGGATATACAGGTAGTACACTCGAAGTGTACAAATAAAAAATCCATCAATTCATGTTCAGGGGTAGCCATAAGGGCACATAATCAGGAAGTACACTCTCAAGCGATATATCAAGATGCTCATATGAGCCATGTAACAGGAAGCTTATCCGGGTTATACCAGGAAACTCATAAAAGTCTATAACAAGAAGTTCACAAAGAACTTTTAATCAGGAAGCTTATAAAGAGCCTACCAGGAATGCTCACAAAGAGCCATGTAACAGGAGCTCCGGACAGCTTAACAGGAAGTTTAAGCGAGTCGTGTTAGGAAGCTCATACGAGCCTATATCAGGATGCTCACGAAGAGCTGCGTTTGTGTCTGCAATAAATGCTGGATCACAACCGATCGAATCGTGTAATAGGACGCTCACAAAGAGTTGCGGTAGTGCGCAACACATGATGGATCATTACCGATCAGGATGCTCCCAGGAGCTATATAACAGGACGCTCGAGAGGGCTTATAACAGGATTGCTCGTTTGAGCTATATTCTGTCCACAACATATGCATGACCATATTCAATATGAGAGATCATGTATCCATCGAATTTCATTTTTCAAACCGAACTTAACATTTTCCGGACATTATCAGACATGTGATTATTTCATACATTTATAACATTTATATAATTCACATAAATACATACCACACTCAATTCAATCATAAAAATAAACACAATTTAATTACACGAACTTACCTCAATAAATGTGTGTACATAAAATCTACTACTTCGACACTTTCTCTTTTCCTCGCTCTAACTCTAAATTTGGTCTATCCAGATCTATACGAGTAAATTTAACACCAATTTAATACAATTTATACTCAATTCAGTCCAATTCACATCTTAGGCAAAATTACCATTTTTTCCCCTAAACTTTTAATTAATGACGATTTCGTCCCTAGGCTCAGAAAATGAAATTCATGCAATTTAATCCTTATTCCAAGCCTAGCAGAATTTTACATGTAACATTTATAGCCCATGTATTTCATAAAAATTCAAAATTTTCCATGAATTTTACAACTTTACAATTTAGTCCTAAAACCACAATTTCGTTAAAATTCACTTTTCAAAGGTTGTTTTTCTATTAAAAACCTTTCATTTTCTACCATAAATTTCAAAATTTCAGTATTTACATCCATGAAAAAATTTCTATACTTTGATATCTTTACAAATTAATCCCCAAAACAGATAGATTAAGCTATTCTAATCTAAGAAATATAAAAATTAATAAAAACGGGACAAGATTACTTACCCAATTAAGCCAAGAAAGCTTGCTTTCTCTTTCCTAGGGTTTTCATGTATTTTTGGGGAAGAAGATGATAAATTGATTATATTTTCATTTTTTTTATCATTTATCATCTTTGTTTTTTTCACTTTCCAATTTCATCCTTTTCTTTATTTTATTTTCCATGGATGAATCATCATCCTTAACAACTAAGCATTTTTAATAATCTATTTACCATTTAAGAACCTCAAATTTTGAATTCTATAGCAATTTAATCCCTTTAGCTATTAGAACTCAACTTTTACACTTTATGCAATTTGGTCCTTTCATCAAATTAGACATATAACTGGCAAAATTTCTTAACGAAATTTTCACACGATATTTCTATAATTCTGTAGATCATAAAATAATATTAAAATAAATTTCTCTTTCGGGATCGAATTTGTCGTCCCGAAACCGCTATTCTGATTCCACTAAAAATGAGCTATTAAAAAAACAACTTGCTTGTGACCCCTATTTACTTTATAAGCATTAGACTAGTTAATTTTCTCAATTCATTTTCGGGCCTTTCCATGGACTGCCTTCATCAGTTCAACTTTATTTTCTCTATCTAAGTTAATAAGCTCATTGAGAGGTAAAGGAATAAGATCAAAAATTTTTAGTGGATTAAAACCATAAACCATTTGAAAAGGCAAATAAATAGTAGAAACATGTATAAAACAATTATATAAAAATTCAATGAATGATGGACATTCTTCTCAATTTTTCAAATTCTCACTAACCACGACTCTAATTAGTGCACCTAAGATACGATTAACCACCTCAGCCTACCCATTAGTTTGAGGGTGACAGATAGTGGAGTATAACAATTTCATATCCAGCATTACCCATAGAGCTTTCTGAGAATGACTAAAGAATTTTATGTCATTTATAGTGCATGAAATTCCTTGAAGGTGCACCAATTTCCTAAAGAATAAATCAGCAATGTCGGTGGCATCATCTATCTTTTGACAAGGAATGAAATGTGCCATCTTAGAGAACTTGTCAACCATTACAAATATTATCATAACCCTTTTTGGTTCTAGGCAAAACCAAAATGAAATCCATTTCAAATCAATTCAATGAGCTTTAAAAATAGATAAAGGAATATACAGCCTATAAGGGCTTACCTTAGATTTATATATTTTACAAGAATGACTTCTAGCACAAACCTTTTCAACATCTAGTTTCATATGTGGCCAAAAAAATGTTGTTACAAAATGTTTAAGGTTTTGGCGACACCAAAGTTCCCCATTATCCTCCAGCATGTTCCTTATGAACCAGTAACACTCAAAGGGAGAAACTATAACACCCCTCACCCCTCTAGATAGTTAGTATGAATCAGAAATGCTACTGAAGCATGTATGTGTAAGAAATCTCAAATTTTATTTAAGAGTTAGAAGTTTTAAAAAATTCTTTATAAAATAATTAAAATATATTTTAGATGAATTGGAATTTTTAAAAACAATTTAATATCATTTGGAATTGATGTGGAATGGATCGAGGGTGACTGAAACTTAAAACAGATCTTGGAAGGTCAAAATAACTTAAATTATTGTAGTGTTGAAAACAAGAGTGAAGTTGTTATGTAGGGCTTATGACGTCACGGCATGACCGACTGAGGAAGGATGTCGCGATGTAGGGAATGTGAAGTCGTGACGTTGAGTATCGAGATCACGTTGTTGCAACTTCGTGGTTGCAATGTCACTCATTGAGTGTCCCTAAAACAATTCAAAAATACTCTTAAACATCCTTAAATACTATTAAATCATATCTCATGCTTCCAAAGCATTTAAAAACATTTCTAAATCATATCTAAACATAATTCCAAGTCATAAACATGTTCAAACCATTTTATAATTCAAAAACTTGTTTTAACCTTTTAAGGAGGTTAATAAAATTATTCATGAATTACATTAATATCCTTTGTATAATGTCCTCATGTGGATTTTTCATGTAAAGCAAAATAAAAACAAATATTAGCTCCCTCGTTGTCTAATATTTAACTAATACTAAGTAGTCTTATGTGGTTGGATCGTATTTGTAACAACCTATTTTCAATGGTGTCAAAAATACTGGTTTCGAGACCACAATTTAGACATGTAAGTCCATAAATATTATTTATTTAATATTTACAAGGGTATTAGAGTATCGTATTAAATTTTGGTCTGGTAATTTTGATGTTTGAATAGTTAATTAAGGAAAAAGGACTAAATCATAAAAATGCAAAACTTGATTACTATTGATTCTTATTAGCTAAAATGCTTAATTTATAATTTTTAAAGCCTTAAAAGGTAATTAGACCATAATAGATTATTATGGATAGTTAATGTATTTTGCATATGATTATTTTATGTTAAATTATGTTAAATAATATTAAAATTTAAGTAATAAAATATATGAAAAGAATGAAGCATTATCATCTTCATCATCTTTCTTTCTAAAACCCTTTTCGTTATTGTCAAAAGCATTATCATCTTCATCATCTTTCTTTCTAAAACCCTTTTCGTTATTGTCAAAGAACTAAGGATTTTGTCAAGGTTGTCTTCATTGCATGTGAGTTTATTTGAAATCCGTTTTTCATGAATTTTATGTTTTTGAGATCGTTGTAGCTTAATTTTGTATAGGTTTTAAAGTTAACATTATTTTTCTTAAAGCTTTTTGGAAGTTAATGGTTGAATTTAAAGCTTGATGTTGAAATATGACTATTTTGTAAATTGAATTTAGATAGTTTTGAGTTTAAGGGCTAAAATGTTAATATGTTAAAATTGGCATGAATTTTCTATAAATTTAGTTGATTGAGGGCTGTTAAGGGATGATATTGAATTAAACCTTAAGGTATTGGGATTAATTGGGAAAAAATATGTAAGTTTCAGTTTCAAGTGTAACATTTTGAAATAGGGCCTAAACGGAATAATGGTTGTGAAACCACGAATCTATGGTCAAAAAATTTTATTCCGATTAAGTTTTAAGGTTTATTCATTGATTGAATAATTGTGTGAAAATTGTGTGAAGAAATTTTATGTATAAGTGCCTAATTTGATAATTAGGACTAAATTGTAAAATTAGCAAAATGTGTGTTCTAGATAATAAAGGGGATTTAATTGAAATGGGTTCTTAATGTGGAGGTCCTTATTTTGAAATTAGACCATTATATCTAAGTTTGGAAAAAAAGGGCAAGAATAGGACAAATTTGAAAGAAAAGCCTTTAAGGGCATTTTGGTCATTTAGTAATTAAAAGAATTAAAAAGGGAAAATAAAGCCAAAATTGGTCCATCTTCTTCATGGAGACCGAATATAGCATGGGGGGAGCCATGGTTAGGTTTCCAAGCTTTCCAAGCTCAATAGTAAGTTCGTTCTAGCCTCGTTTTTAATGTTCTTTACGTTTATGGAGTCCCGATAACTTGATTTAACTTATTCTAGCAATAATTCATGCTAGGGTTCATATTTGGAAAAATACCAATAGGTTAAATGTGTTTATTTTGATTTTTTATGGTAGAATATGAAGCTTGATATTATGTTAAACAACTTTTGCTAAGCGATTTTAAGTGAAAATGAGTAAAACGACATAATCGGTAAAAATACCTAATGTTCATAAGTACATGATAGAGTGGGAATTTGATGTTTCCATAGAAGGGAAAAATGTTCAGCGTGTCATAAAACATAAGAAAAATGGATAAATTTTAATTTCTGAGCCTAGGGGCAAAATCGTAATTCTGCAAAGGTTTAGGGGCAAAATTGTAATTTTTCCAAAGTTTGAGTTAGGGAATGTTTTGAATAGTAAATTAATTAAATAAGTGAAATATGTTGTTTTAGATCCCGGAAAGTGAGATTTGGACCTAGGACGGGAGAAAAACTGAAAATCAGGAAAGTTGGTAAAATGGTCGTTTTGGTATCGAGGTAAGTTCATATGTTTAATAAGCATTTAATTATGCATATTTGAATGATAAATTGATATTTTGGCCATATATACTTTAGGAGTTTTAGATATAATGATTAATGTTCGATAATAATTCGATATTGGAAAGAGAACTTGTATAATTTATATGTAAGACCATATTTTGTATTATAGCTTTGTATGATAACAAGAAAGTATTGACTAGCATAGTTTGATGAGAATAAGTTAAGTTGATGATATGATGAGATTGAGAATGTAAGTACTAGCATTTTATTATTATGCAATTATTGTTATTAGTATTGTTTTTATTGAGTATGCGACTAACCTTGAGAATTTGAGCAAGTATGTTTCAGCTATGACTTGACAAGGCATTTATATCTCAAAGTCCATGGTTGTACCATGGAAATTAAGGAAAAATTGAAGGAAAAGTCTATGTTCATAACATGGCATTTAAGGAGGAATTGACGGTTAAGGATACCATATAAGTCCATGTCAAGACATGGCATTGGTAAGGCAAGGATCCCGTGTAGGACCATGTCAAGACATGGCATCGGCATTGATTAAGGACTCGATGTGGCATTGGTACTAAGACAAGGATACCATGTAAGACCATGTTTGGAACATGGCACTTGGTAAGACAAGGATACCATGTAAGACCATGTTTGGAACATGGCATTTGGTAAGATAAGGATATGATGTAAGACCATGCCAAGGCATGGCATTGATAAGTTCTATAAGGCAAGGAAATCATGTAAGACCATGTCAAGACATCGCATTGATGAGTTACTAGAAGACAAAGGTCCCATGTAAGACCATGCTAAGGCATGACATTGGTGAGTTCATAAGGCAAGGATACCACGTAAGACCATGTCAAGACATGGCAATGGTAAGTTCAAAAAGGAAAAGGTTCTCGAGTAATCCAAAGAGTAAGTCAAAGAAACGACAAGGTGAGAACATGAAGAAAGAGTACAAGTATGCATTTAAGGCTTATTTAATATTAGATTGTAAGTAATTGAGATTATCAAGTATTAAGTAAGTGATGAGTTTTCAGTTATGCTTGTGACACTTTATGACATGATTGGCAATATGCCTATATTATGAAAGAGTACTTATGTGTTAAGTGAGATGTTACAGGTATGTAAGCAAGCTATTAAGTAAGGTGCCTTTTGTATTCTGAGACTTTGGTAAGGTTACCAATGAATAAGATGGGAAAGTAAGAACCAAACATTATTTAAGCAAATTATGACATCATAGTAGTAAGCTAAATTGATTGCTAATGCTTATTATTTTTACATGTGAACTTACTAAGCTTTATAAGCTTACTTCTTTCACTTTCCCATGTTTCAGAGTACTTAAAAGCAAGCTCGGGTTGGAGGTCGTCGGAGATCACTTCACACTATCGACTATCAAGTTACCAAATGGGTATCTTCGTTTACAAACGTTCTAGTTTATGGCATGTATAGGGACTTAGCCATTTTGTGTGTATGTCCTTATGATATGGCTAAAGAATGATATGTAAATATTTGATAATGATTAGATATTGAAATGGATAATGAAGAACATGTTTCGGTGTTATGTATGCCTAAATGGTAGTTAATACAAAGAAATCATGAAAAAGTGAAATTAGCATTAAAACAGTATTTAACAGCAGCAGTGACGTGACCTTGAAAAATCACCAAGAATAGTAGAAATGGAATTAGGTAATGAATGAGCTATAGAATTAAATTGTATTGAGTCTATTTTCATATGAATGAAACAGAGTAAGCAAAAGAAGTGTATATTAAGAGATATTTTAATTTTAGTAAGATAGGGTCAGAGCAATTTCTGAATCCCCTATTCTGAATTTATAAATTCACTAAAAATTATAAACAAAGAATTAGGAGTTATAGTTTATATTTCTGGATTCCTTAGTGAATCTAATTTCAAAAGAAATAAACGTAATGGTTATTTGAATTCTGTACAAGGAGAAAATTGATTCGTAGTGAGGAGAGGTCAAAGTAGTCAAACAGTGAAATAGGGAAAACTTTAACTAATAAACTGTACTAATTGGCTAGACCAAAAATTCTGGAAAAAATTAGTAAGAAGATATATGAGATAGTTTCAGGGAAAATTCATGAATTTAAATTTGGAGTTTTGTGACTTGAGTTATGATTTATTTAGTGAGTATGACGCAGGTGGACAGTTTTATAAGGAATAATGAAATAAATTGTTTTGATTTGTCTAAGTATTCGAAAAAATTTTAATGTTCCCGGTTTGGTCCCGAACCATTTCAATTGCATGTTTTAAGGTCTCGAGAGCCTTTTTTAGGGACATATTGAATGAATGTAAATAAATTAATTTTAACAGCAAATTTTATGCCCCGAATTAGTAAGTTAAGTTTGGTAACGCCTCGTGCTTGACTCCGGTGACGGTCTTGGATAAGGGGTGTTACATCAAGGACTAAATTGAATAAAAGGTAAAAGTTTAAATAAATATTTTAAATAAATATTTTAAAATGTTAACAAAGGGTAATAAGCATATATTTAGACAATATAGGGTATTTGTAAGTATTAATTGAGTTAAATTATTATATAAATCAGGAAACAGATCAACTAGTCGATAAAAGTAGAAAAAGAAAATTTGCTGAATAGTCCTTAGTGTTGTGTTCATTTCTGTTTTGTTTAGGTAAGTTCGTATTAGGTTAATTTTGATTAATACGTATTTATGTTTGTATTATTTATAAATGTGTTGGCATGAATGTTTGAAATAAATATTGAAATCGAGATTGAAGGATTAAATTGTAAAGTATGGTAATTATATGTGTTCGAAATGAATTGAGAGATGATATGAAATGTTAAATAGCCATATTGTATATGTGACTATGTTACCTTGATGGAAAGAATATGATAATGGGATTTAGGTTAGTGTGAACTAAGTGAATGATTAGGATACAAATGACATGTCGTTAGGGTGTATTATGCTATGCACTATGTGCCAGTGATTATATTTATTAGGTACTATGTACCGATGACCATTTTATCAGGTAATTTGTACTAGTGTTCATGTTGTATTAGGCACTATGTGTTGGTGTTATATTATCAGACAGTATGTGTCAGTGTTATATTTATTAGGTACCATGTACCGATAGTGGATACCATATCGATAGCTAAGATCGAACATTTTTTGTGAATTCTCTACAGCTTGTGTGAGTAGTATCGAGTAATGGTTAATGTCCTGATTTATAGCTCGAGTGAGCTAGGTTATTGTGAGTATCCGGTGTGAATTTACTATAGTTCTCCAGGAAAAACAAGACATGGAAATGAAAGCATATTTTACTAAGCTTTAAGTAAGCTTACCTTGTTTCATTTTCTTCTTATAGATTGTCAGATTCGTGCAATCGATTGGATCATCTTTGGAGCTCACACTATCCATAAAATATTTTAGTAGATTTTTACTCATTTTGGCTGGTTATAAGTGGCATGTAAATAGGTTAAATTAGTTATATGATGAGAAGTTAAGAATTGTGCTTTTAAGCCAATTTGATGTGAATGGTTTGAAATGTTTAGCTTTAAATTGTGTGTTGTCATGTTTTGACTTATTTGGAAATTATGTTTTGGTCATTTTGGTGAACTTGGTTTGATGAAATCTTGACATTTGGAATGATTATCATATGTAGTTGTTCAGTATGAACATTATGGCATGAATAATGATGAATGTTTGGTTATGAATGGTTGAATTGAGGTGCCAATTGTGGCATGTTAGTTAGAAACTTAGGATGGTGATATATGTTATGTTTTGGCAGATTTTTTATGCATTTGAATAGGCTAAATGGTTGACATATTGCATTTCTTGTGGCTCAAGTGAACATAGGATGTATAACTTAATTTTGAAGGCACTTTTAGTACACTCGGTTTAGCACACGGTCGTGTGACGTACATGGCCATGTGGCACAACTATGTTATCTTTATATTTTGGAAGGTTATTATTGTACATGGCTTCATTGAGTTACACGATGTGGATAAACAGACGTGTGACTCCAGCTGACACAACCTAAACCTGTTACACGAGCCAAGACATGACCATATGACTTCTGTTAGAAATTCTGCATTTAGGTCCATACGGCTTCAGCCTGTTACACAGCCTGGCGACACGATCGTGAGACCCTATTATACAGTAATTGAGTTCGTTGTGTGGTTTAGGTACAGGACCATGTTATCTAGCTTCACACAGCATCAGCCTATCACATGGCCTGGCCACACAGTTGTGTGACCCCTATTTTTCCTTTTTACCTATGTTTATGTAAAAGTTTCAAATTAGTCCTGAATTGATTCTAAGTTGGTTTAAGAGATTCATAAGCTTGATTGTGGCTCGATGGTTCTAAAACATATTATACTTATGTTATTGAATGTGTAGATGGCAAAGTGTGTTCGCCAAAAGTTAATAAGGTAACTTTGCCAAGTTGTGATTATTAGAAGTGATATGTATGCTTGTGTGATAGCTTGTTCGGGTAGGACTGGGAACAACATCGCTTTGGTTCACCTATATCATTTGCAGGTTATGCTCTGAGTCATCCCTCTGCTATTCACCATTTATGTAACACCTCTAGTCCGTCTCCATCGCCAGATTAGGCTTACGGAGTATTACCATACATTACAGAACATTTAAATTCAAACAGGAACAATTATACAAATTATCTCATAACAATCAATAACTCATATAAATCAAGGTAAAAATAAAATTACGAGCCTTAAATCAAGTTTACAGGCCCTAAAAATAGTTTGGAAACATTTTGGGATCAATTTGAAACAAATCAGAAAATTTTGGAAAAAATTGAAAATTTTGAAAAAAAGGGTCACACGACCATGTGACATAGCCCAGATCGTGTGGACATTCGAAATATGGACACATGATTGTGCCTTAGGCTGTGTGAGTATTCGAAATAAGGCTACACAACTATGTGCCAAATCATGTGTGCATTCGATGTTGAGTCACATGGTCGTGTCGTAGGCCATGTGCCAGACTGTGTTACATATAGAATTGAGACACACGGCTGTGTCGCAGGCCATGTGCTCCAAAATGTACCTTCAAATTCAAGTTTACCAAAACATGCTTACTTGGACATCAAGCAACTTGATTTTTATCAATTATACTCACTCAAAACATGTTAAAATATCCAACTTAAGTCAACCAATGTGCCCTCATTGACACCACAATTTAATTTCTCAACCAAGTTTCATTTCAAAGATTACCTAGTGACACGTAAACACATAATAAGTCTACCACTCATGCTCAACATTCATGTCCATTTTCTATCAAATTTTAACTTTTGCCTAAACAATGTCATACTAAATACTAAACAACATCATTTCTTCTATCAAACCATATCATTATCAAATTATGTTCAAACATAATAATCAAGATTATCAACACAACTAACATTTTATGACATTCAAACTCACACTCAATTCATATTACCCTAACATTCAACCAAGCCTTCACTAAATTATATTATAATACAAATACCATATATGCACATTCAATATAATATTTTCTCATACCATTCATAACTCATTAATTCATATATATTACTTAAGCTAACACAAAACATATTTGCTTCCATAGACACCTATGTCCATATTTCCTTCAGTCCTATTACATGCCACAAAACCAAGTATAAAAATTTCAATTTTACCAAAAAATAAAGCTAGATAGTGTGATCTTCAATTTGATTCGATCGTCCAGTTCCTAATCTACAAGGAAATAGGAAAACAACACAGGTAAGCTTCAATATAGCTTAGTAAGTTTACAGGTTGAAACGTTATAACTTACCGAATAATCATAGTTATATAATTAACAAAATTAATGGCTAGAATTAACCCTGTCAATCACAACCATTCAACATGTGAGTTTCGTAAATACAAGTCAATTAATCATTTCATTTATACAATATTAACCATTATCAAGTCATGATATAATATCAAAAATCATGAACACATGTACAAGTCTTTCACAAGAAATTATAATAAAGTATTAGTTACCTATCATCATCAGATCATTTAGCTATTAAAAATTTAGCTCGATCAATGGTATAAGTAGATACAGATACACAGTTAACCATCCAGAACAAACCAAAATGCTCAAATGAGCTAAACCAACTGTGAACACACCTTGGCACCAAGTGCCAGGCCCGAAGGCTTTACATCCACCCCCGGTAACACACCAAAAACACTATAAATATAACACAATAGTCTACAACAAATGCTGGACTCTTGTATATTCAGTGAACAGAAATAATAAAATAGCATGTTTTCAGTAAAATCAGAACAGTGGTTTTGGGACCACAAATCCGAGTAAGAAAGAAAATTATTTAATATTAGTGCATGGTCTGTATTATGATAGAAATAACGTATGAAAATTTCATTAAGAAAATTTTATCGATTACATGTCTAATTTAATAAAGGACTAAATTGCATAAAATGAAAAAGTTGAGTTCTAGTAGCTATAAGTATCAAATAGCTATGTAATTCAAAATTTGAGGTCCTTATATGGAAAATAGACCATTAAGAGTAGCTAGTAGATAAGTTTGATGAATCATCCATGGAAAATTAGAAAAAGAAAAGGATGAAATTGGAAAGTAAAAAATGAAAAGATGATAAATTAATAAAACAAGAAATTATCATCATTTTCATCATCTTTCCTAAATAGAAAAATATGGAAACCCTAGCCATGGAGAATTGAAATTAGAGAAAACTTATTTGGCCAAATTAGGTGAGTATTCAAGTCCTGTTTTTAGTAATTTTTATATTTCCGAGTTTGTAATGGCTTAATTTAGCTATCTCCGGGATTAATTTGCACAGTTATTAAAGTACTATGGTTTTTCCATGGATGAATATGCATGAAGTATGAAATTTATGGTAGAAAATGAAAGTTTGTTGATAGATAAAAAACTTTTGTAAAGTGAATTTTCATGAAATTGTGATTTAGGGACTAAATTGAAAAGATGCCAAATTTATGGAAAATTCTAATTTTTGTGAAATATATGGGCTGTAAATGTTATATGTAAAAATAAGCTAGGCTTGGAATAAGGATTAAATTGCATGAATTTTAGTTTTCGAGCCTAGGGATGAAATCGTAATTAATCAAAAGTATAGGGGCAAAATGGTAATTTTTCCTAAGATGTGAATTGGAGGGAATTGAATGTGAATTTTATTAAATTGAGTTAAATTTACTCGTATAGATCCAGATAGACCTAGTTCGGAATTGGATCGAGGAAAATAAAAAGTATGGAATAGTAGTGTATGAACATGAACATTGTCGAGGTAAGTTCGTGTAACTAAATTGTGTATATTTATATGTTAGAATTGAATGTTGTATATGTAAATTGTGTAAATTCTATATGTATGAAATTGATCACATATCTGATAATATCTGATAAATTATAATTCCCGTTTGAATAAATGGAATTCGATGGATACAAAATTTTCTCGGTTGTGGTCCTACATATGTTGCGGACACACATAGCTCGAAAGAGCATCCCATTATAAGCCCTCTCGAGCTTCCCGTTATATGGTTCTTGCGAGCTTCCTGTTAATAGCTCTTTGGAGCGGCCTGAATGGTTGTGATTCTGCATGTGTTATAGACACACCACAGCTCTTATGAGCATCTCGTTATATGGCTCTTCGTGAGCTTCCCGATTAAAGGCTCTTTGTGAGCTTCTTGATTAATGGCTCTCTAGAACTTCCAGATATGGCTCACTTGAACTTCCTGATATTTGGCTATTTGGAGCTTCCTGATTAACGGCTCTTTGGAGCTACCCGTTATTGGCTTACACGAGCTTCCTGAATATGGCTCTTATGAGCTTCCCATTATATAGCCTGGATAAGCTTCCCGTTACATGACTCACATGAGCTTCTCATTATATGGCTCGAGAGAGTGCTTCCCGATTATGTACTTTAATGAGCACTCTCGAATATGAATTGACGAATTACAATTTGTACACTTCAAGTGTACTACCTGTGTATCCATTGATATTTCTAATAAATTCAACGAGTAAAGTTTCGACGTGGAATAATCTGAACTTGAGATGAATTATTATGGAAATGCACATGTTATATGGATATATGTTGTGTAAAGCTTATGTATATGAAAATTGTTACATGATGAGCTCATCCTTGATTCTTGATTTTTACATGAAAGACATGACTAACAAGTTTCTTGAGATTATATGTGATTAGGCTAATTGTAAAGTTTCTTTGGATAAATTTTTGCATGCTTAATTTAAATGTAAATAAATGGTAACTTAATTTCTAGTTGTACAAACTTAATAAGCATCATATGCTTACTTGGTTTTATTTTATCTGTTTTATAGTATTTGGAGGCTCGTAAAGATTGGAAGTTGGTCGGAGCTACATCACACTATCCCTCAGATTTTTTTGGTATAAACATAGAAACTAATTTTGGTTATAATGACAAGTATAAGTTAAATTTGGCCAATGATAGCTTGTATGTGTTTGGTTGGAATTAGCCATTGGAATGGCTTATAAATGGTATGTTTTGATATGTAAAATGGTTTTAATAAGCTTGATGTGTGTTTGAAATGGATGATTAATGAAAATCATATAAGCATATTGATTATGATAGTAAAATTGATAGAACATGCTTATATGTACATATGGTATTTTGGTAAGTATAGATATGTACATATGGTATTTTGGTAAGTATAGATTCTTGAATATATGTGTTGATATGTCTTACATAAAAATTATTTTGGCTTGATTTGAATGATTTATATTGGATTGTGAATGTATTTAAATATTAACGTAGGTGAAAGACAAGTTTGGGTGAGAAATAAGCCTTGAAAATGACCTATTTACGTCCATACAAGCAGAGACACAGACGTGTGTCTCAGCCGTGTGTGACACACGGTCTAGCACACGGGCATGTGGCTTGGCTGTGTGACCTAAGTTAGTAACCACCCTAATTTGGACATGGGCTGGAACAAGGTCAGGTACTCCTATTTCGAATGTTCACATGGCCTGAGACTCGGGCGTGTCTCTCGGCTGTGTGAGCCACACGGCCTAACCACACGGGCGTATGTACCCTACACCTTGGAAAAATTTTGGGAATTTGCAAAAAATTCTTTGAGTACCTGCTTTAGTCTAGACTTGTTTCTAATGTTTATTTTGGGCTTCAAGGGCTCATAAAAGGGACTATATGATTGATTATGAATAGACTCTGATATAATGATAAATTATATGAAATGTTTGTTATACATTCTATAAATTTTGGTAATGCTCTAAAACCCTATTCCTACGACGGATATGGGTTAGGGTGTTACAAATAAATCAGGAATCATCATCTCATCTCAAATCAAACCCATACAACACGCAATATAACCTATTGGCATGCCAATTGTATCCTATCTTACGTTTATCTGGGCTTGGTATACAAAATTGCATAATAATTACAATTCAATTAAATTTCTCACTTTGAATCACCTTTATAATTATTTCATTAAATATATAATTACTTAATACATCATAAAATCACAGTCAAAAAAATATTGCAGATTATGCTAAATTTAATCATATGAACTAACCAGGGTTAAAAAATAAAGATGACAACATCAGGGGCTAAATCAACGATTTTATCTTTTCTGTAATTATCTACCAATTCTTGATCTATACAGTGATTTTATTTCAAATATTAGCCCCCAAATACATTATAAAAATCCGTTATTCATGTGATCTTAATTGACATTTTTCACTATTTCCCTAAAATTTTGCATTTTGTTCAACTTAGTCCCTAATCTCCAAATTCCAAATTTATCAAACTTTCATAATTTCTCATGCTAACCGAATTTTCACTTATACAACTATAGCTTATAATTATTCCAAATTCACAAGGATTCCCTATCAAATTTAATATTTTATCAATTGAGTCCTTTAACCAAAAACTAACTAAAATTCCTTTGCAAAATAGTCATAAACGGCAAGCAAGATTAAAAATATCTTATTTAACATCAAGAACAACTAAAATTAATTAATGGAAAAATCCAAAATCTTTAACAGTTTCGAAAATAGACGTACGAATTAGGTAGACCTAATTGCAATGATATCAAAAATATAAAAATTATAAAAAAAACGAGATAAAAATGCACTTACATGCATAGATAAAAGCTCAACCAAATGTTCTTAAGCTCCAACAATGGAGGTTTCAGTTGAATAGCATGTAAAATGAAAAAGATGATGTTGGCTTTCTTTTGTTTTTAATTTATGTATGATTTTAACTAATTTACATAAATACCATTAATTAGCTTTTTTTAAAATTTAAAACATACATACATATGGTACACTAAATACGAAATGACTTAATTGCCATATATATCCCTACCATAATGCTTTTCCATCCCTTTGACTCAATTAAACTAATATTAATTGAATTTTTCACTTTGTATAATTTAGCCCTTTTTACTTAATTAACTATTTAAATGTCAAAATTACCTAACCAAATTTTAATACACCTATATAATCACTCAGTAAATATTTAATAAAAATATTTACGGGCTCAGTTTATAGAAACGAGGTCCCAATACCTCATTTTGTAAAACTACTTGACTTTAGAGGTAAACCACTTATTTTTACTATTTTTTCAATAAGTTAAAATTTATAAGATCAAAATTCTATATATTGCCATATTTGAATTGTAAATATTAAATAATAATATTTACGAATTTACTCGTCGGATTTGTGGTCCCAAAACCACTGCTTCCGACACCACTAAAAAATGAGCTTTTACAACTCTCCCCCTTTAGGAAATTTCGTCCTCGAAATTTTTACTTGAGAATTCTTCAATTCCTCAGTTCCCTACATAGCTTATTCGATACTACTTTGATGCCACAGACTTTCATTAGAGGTACCTGTTTATTCTGAAGTTCTTTTACCTCACGAATTAAAATCACTATTGGCTCCTTTGAATATGATAAATGACAATCTGATGCAACTTTCTAACAAATTTGAAAAAAGTGAACTTATCTTCAGTTTCTCTAATCAAGTCTATCTCAACTATCTTATTTTCATTCAATTCTAACTAATATAACAGGGTTATATATTTATGTTTGTATACAGCTTCAAACTGTGCCATTTTTATTCTGAACTGATAACTATTATTATAAGCAAATTCTGCCAACAAAAAATATTTCCCAACTACCTTCAAACTCGAGAATATAACATTGTAACTTGTCTTCCATATTCTGTATTACCCGTTCTAATTTTTTGTCTATTTACAGATGAAATGTTGTACCGAAGTTAAGTTTAGTACCCAGAGTCTTGTGGAGTTTACCCAAAAATCTCGAGGTAAATCTCAAGTCTCGATTGGAAATAATAGACAATGTTACTTTGTTTTATCTAACAATCTCCAATTCATATAACTCAGCTAACTTTCAAACAAGTACCATGTTCTGACTGGAATTGAGTGACCTGATTTCGTTAGTCTATCAACAACAACCTAGATAGAGTCTTTCTTTCTCTGTGTCGCAGGCAATCCAGATAAAAAACCCATTGTGACCATTCCTATTTTTTTCAGGAATTATAACAGGTTGTAATAACTCAAAAGGAACTTGATGCTCGGGTTTCACTTATTGACAAACTAGACACTTAACCAAAAATTTTGAAATTTCATGTTTCATACCCAGCCACCAGTACATCTATTTCAAATCACAAAACTTGTTAGTACTACCTAGATGAATGGAGTACGTACTATTGTGAGCCTCTGATAATATGTCTTGTTGCAATTCCAAATCATTTAGAATACACAATCTACTGCGAAAATGAAACATATCAATAATATCAATTCTAAATTTCGTGAATTAAACACTTTGTATCTGTTCTAATTTAGATATCAAATTTCAGGCCAACATCTTGTAACTCTCGGATTCTTTTTAGAAACAACGGTCTAGCCTTAAATTCAGATAATACAAACCATTAATATAAACAACATAGTCCTTCCAGTATTCAAGCTGGATCAGTACAGGAACTTCTATCAATAAAGCTTTTAGTTGGTCAAAACTCTCAGAGATAATTTTTAGAGTTTTCCATATAGTAATAGAAGAGATTTTACTCGAACCTATACGAATCTTGTTTGCCAAATTTATGTAACTAAGAAAACCAACCTTGCGGAGTCAAAACTCACATTTATTAACTTTCACATAAACTATTTCTCATACAAAGTCGATAGTATAATTCTCAAATGTTGAGCATACTTCGATTCTGTTTTAAAATAGATTAGGATATCATCAATAAACACAACTGTGACTATATATATATATCCAAATGAGATTGAAAAACCCAAATCATTAAATTCATAAATTAACAGAGACAATAGTTAGTCCAAACAACTTTACCAGAATTTATAATGGCCATATTGAGTCTGAAAAGCAGTTTTCAGCACATCACAATCTTTAACTAGAAACTGATAAAAACTAGATCTGTATTTATCTTCTAGAACACTGTTATGCCTTTTAACTTATCAAACAGGTCATATATACGAGGTAAAAGATATTTATTCTTATCCTGACTTTATTCAATTATCTATAATAAAAACACAATCTCATTGACCCATCTTTTTTTTCACAAATAACATAGATGTACCCTAGGAAGATACACTTAACCGAATAAAACCTTTGTCTGATAACTCTTGCAACTGTGCTTTAAGTTCTTTCAACTCAATTGATTTCATTCGATACAGTGCGATATTTATTGGAGTAGTCCCAAGCATCAGGTCAGTCACAATTTCAATTTTTACATTTAGGCGGAAATACCAGTAATTCATTAGGAAGCACATAAAAAAAACTCACTAATAATCAATACTTTATCAATCTTCGATCCCAATTCTTGAGTAGCAAGTATATATATACTAGAAATGTTTTACAATCTTTTCAAATCGATTTCTGTACAGAGATAACTAAAATAACTCTGGTAGTACTATCTGAATTACTGGACCTAACTATAATAATTTCACCATATGTTTCAGTCTACAGTTCACTATAGCATCGTATAACCTTAGCCAATCCATTCCTAGAATAATATCAAATTCATGAAATGATAACAACATCAGATCTGTAGGAAAATCACAGCCTTGGATTCTCAGTAGACAATTTTGACATACTAAGTTAACTATTACACTTTGACCCAATGGATTATGACTCGAACATCAAACTCAGTTGAGTCAAGATGTAGGTCCTTATCCGTTACTAATGCTATAGAAATATATGGATAAGTTGACCTAGTGTCAATCAGTGCATATACAATAAGTAATATCAAAGGAATAGATTCAAATCCAACAACTTTGTTTTTGGTCCCACTATGATTAGCTCCAGTATTACTAGTATTACTGCTCTGACCAGGGCGTCTACCTTTCTAAGCCATAGACAACTGTTTAACACTTCACTCATCAGTGTCTCCCACTTTTCTCGGACAATTTCTCATGAAGTGATCCACTGATCCATATTTGAACATGTACATAACTTGTCCTACATTTATCAATACACAATTTTTTTACAATGCACCCTTACAAGTCTAGGGGCATTACAAACACCGTCAACACTATCCACAAGCACAATTTCTCGATTATAATTACTGAGCTGTAAAAATCCCTGTCCAGATATCATTTGATGACATATTTCTTTTTGAACTTAGATTTAAAGAAATCTTAGTTAATCCCGTCTCTCTGTACAACCGCTATTAATGCCAATCACTAGTTATAAACCTTATCTTTTATCAAAGACATGACACATCTGAAATATTCATCATGGAAACAAGACATATCATCAAAAAAAATCCTCTAGATATATTTCAAGCTAGTACCCAGCCTTTTTTGAATCATCGTTTGTTTTACCTTTGAATTCTTCATTACTATATTTTTTTAATTTATCAATAAAGAACTGTCAAACTACTTCAATCGTTTGAGGACTCAAGGTGTAATAGGATGCACAACAAGGGGTAGACTTTGCTAAACCGCTAATTAACTAACATAATTTCAGTGAACCACTGACTCTCTTAAGTCGAAAAGACATTTAACTTCACTAACAGACATTTGCGAAACCAGTAGACTATGAGTTACTTCCTGTTCGGAAGTTAGGACATTACTATTTACTTCATCAATATCAACATGTTCAGATTATGTCAACATGGCTTAGATCGGATCAAATAATATCACACTATCACAGGTTTATGTGGCATGTAATTTCTAAACTTAAAACATGTTAAGTTCAACCTAAGAAACGGCTAAATCGTAGCTCTGATACCACTAAATATAACACCCCTAGTCCGTATCCGCCACTAGATTAGGGTTACGAAGTATTACTATACATTTTGGAACATTTAAATTCAAATCAGAATAGTTATATAAATTATCTCATAACAATCAATATCTCATATAAATTAGGGTAAAAATACAATTACAAGCCTTAAATCGAGCTTAAAGGGCCTTAAAAAACATTTTGGAAACATTTTGGGATCAATTTGAAACAAACCAGTAAATTTTAGAAAAATTAAAAAAATTGAAAACAGGGGTCAAACGATGGTGTGACATAGCCCAGATTGTGTGGACATTCGAAATATGGAAACACGGTCGTGTCTCACCCTGTATGAGCATTCAAAATAGGGCCATACAACCATCTTCTAGACTGTGTATGCATTCGAAGTTGAGTCACATGGTCGTGTCAAAAGTCGTGTGCCAGATTGTGTTACATATAGATTTGAGACATGCGACCGTGTCGCAGGACATGTGCACCAAAATGTACTTTGAAATTCAAGTTTACCAGAACATGGTTACTTAGACATCAAACAACCTGATTTTTATCAATTATACTCACTCAAAACACGATTAAACCAGTTCAAAACATGTCAAAACATCTATCTTAAGTGCCTAACCAATATGCCCTCATTGACACCACAATTCAATTGCTCAACCAAGTTGCATTTCAAAGATTACCTGATCACATGTAAACACATAACAAGTCTACTACTCATGCTCAACATTCATGTCCATTTTCTATCAAATTTTAACTCTCACCTAAGCAATGTCATACTAAATACTAAACAACATCATTTTCTCTATCAAACCATGTCATTATCAAACCATGTCATTATCAAACTAGGTTCAAACATAACAATCAAGATTATCAACACAAGTAACATTTCATGACATTCAAACTCACACTCAATTCCTATTACCCAAACATTCAACCAAGCCATCATTAAATTATATTATACTGCAAATCACATATATTCACATTCGATATCATACTTTCTCATACCATCCATAACTCATTAAGTCATATATATATATATATAAATTAAACTAGCACAAAACATATTTGCTTCTATAAACACCTATGTTCATATTTCCAACACTCCTATTACATGCCACAAAACCATGTATAACAATTTCAAGTCTAACAAAAAAATAAAGTTGGATAGTGTGACCTTCAATTTGATTCGATCGTTTGGTTCCTTATCTATAAGGAAATAGGAAAACAACACAAGTATGCTTCACTATAGCTTAGTAAGTTCACAAGTTGAAATGTTATAACTTATCGAATAATCATAGTTATATAATTAACAAAATTAATGGCTAGCATTAACCTTGTCAATCACAACCATTCAACAAGTGAGTTTCGTAAATACAAGTCATTTAATCATTTCATTTATACAGTATCAACCATTATGAAGTCATGATATAATATCAAAAATCATGAACACATGGACAAGTCTTTCACAAGAAATTCAGCACGATCAACGGGATAAGCAGATACGAATACGCGGTTAACTATCCAAAACACACTAGAATGCTCAAATGAGCTAAACCAACCGTGAACACACCTCGGCACCAAGTGCCAAGCTCGAAGGCTTTACATCCGCCCCCGGTAACACACCAGAAACATTGTAAATATAACACGATAGTCCACGAAAAATGCTGGACTTTGATATATTCAATGAATAGGAATAAATCAGGAATCATTATCTCATCTTAAATCAAACCCATTCAACGCACAATATAACCTATTGGCATGCCAATTGTATCCTATCTTATGTTCATCCGGGCTCGGTATACAAAATTGCATAATAATTACAATTCAATTACATTTCTCACCTTGAATAACCTTTATAATTATTTCATTAAATGTATACTTATTTAATACATCATAAAATCACACGTCAATAAAATATCGCAAATTATGCTAAATTTAACCATATGAACTTACCTGGGTTAAGCAACAAAGATGACAACATCAAGGGATAAATCAACAATTTTCTATTTTCCGCAATTATCTACCAATTCTTAATCTATACAGTGATTTTATTTCAAATATCAATCCCCAAATACATTATAAAAATTCGTTCGATGCATATGATCTTAATTGACATTTTTCATAATTTCCCTAAACTTTTGCATTTTATTCAATTTAGTCCCTAATCCCCATATTCCATATTTATCAAAATTTCATAATTTCTCATGCTAACTGAATTTTCACTTATACAACTACAGCCCATAATTATTCCAAATTCACAAGGATTCCCTATCAAATTTAATATTTTATCAATTGAGTCCTTTAACCAAAAACTAACTAAAATTCCTTTACAAAATAGTCATAAACAACAACCAAGATTACAAATCTCTTATTTAACATCAAGAACAACTAAAATTATTTAATGAAAAAATCCAAAATCTTTAATAGTTTTGAGAACAGAGGTACATATTAGCTAGACCTAATTGCAACGATCTCAAAAACATAAAAATTACAAGAAATGAGATAAAAATGCACTTACATACATAGATAAAAGCTCAACCAAATGTTCTTAAGCTCCAACCATGGAGATTTTGGTTGAAAATCATGAAAAATGAAATAATGAGATTCGCATTCTTTTGTTTTTACTTTATTTATATTTTAACTAATTTACAAAAGTGCCATCAGTTAACATTTTTTTAAATTTAAAACATACATACATACCGTCCACTAAATTAGAAATGGCTTAATTACCATAATGGTTTTCCATCCCTTTGACTGAATTAAACTAATATTAATTGAAATTTTCACTTTTTTATAATTTAGCCCTTTTTACTTAATTAACTATCTAAATGTCAAAATTACATAACCAAATTTTAATACACCTATATAATCACTCCGTAAATATTAAATGAAAATATTTATGGGCTTGGTTTATAGAAATGAGGTCCCGATACCTCATTTTCTACAACCACTTGACTGTAGAGACAAACCATTTTTTTTAATATTTGTTCACTGACTTAAAATTTATTAGATCAAAATTCTATATATTACCATATTTGACTCATAAATATTAAATAATAATATTTACAGAATCACTCATCGAATTTGTGGCCCTAAAACCACTATTTTCGACACCACTAAAAAAAGGGCCGTTACACAGTAAGTAAGTTGATAAGTGCGAACTGTTTTCGTAAGTGTGTCTGCTATGTAGGAACTGAGTTCGCAAGTATGTGTATAAATTTGGATACCCATTATGTGTGTTAAATGTCTTACCTAAGTTAGTATCTTGTGTACGTTTAGATTAAGAAAGAATGCTATAACACCCTAACTCGTACCCGTCGTTGAAATAGGGTTTCGAAGCATTACCAGAATATTAAGAACATTTTACCATTTAACTTCGTCAATTACTATTCATTTATTGAGATCATTCATAACATCCCTTGATCGAGCCCATGAGGCCCAATACAAGCATTAGAATGGAATTGGGACTTAATCGGGACCATTAAGAATTTTTCGTGAAATTACAAAATTTTTCCAAGGTGCAGGGCTCACACGCCCGTGTGGTCCAAGGGACACGCCCGTGTTGACTGTGTTCGACCCCGTATAACTCTCTGACTTACACACATAGCCATGTGCTAGGCACATGGTTAATTAATTCAATTCAAAAATAGGTGCAGGTTTCACATGGCCAAGACACACACCTGTGTTCTAGGCCGTATGGCACACAGGGCAGAGACACACGCTCGTGTCCTTACCCGTGTGCCCAGTTTTGAGCATTTTGTTTCTCAAAATTAAGGTGTAGGGGACACACGGTCTAACCACATGCCCATGTCACCGGGCCACTTGTCAAACATGATTTAGATACATTATCGTGTGTCTACCCGTGTTGACAAAATGAAGCCATTTCTAGCTTCATTTCTCACCCAAAATTTCACCCAAGACCTGCACTTGAAACACACATCCAATACCAACCAATCCAAGCATTCAAAATAGACAATTCCATCATTCATCATGGCATACCATTACATACATATGTGTTTGTAAACTTACCTTCGTTTAACTTAGGCAATAACAACATTTGATCACATGTACTCAACTTAACACATATGTATATATATGTCATAATAACCTACATAAAAATACCAAAATGAACCATTACTAGCTATTCCAATGGCTAGGTTACAAAATAACATTTCAAGCCACTATTGGCCAAGTTGTCCTAATGCATGCCATTTTACTAAAATGATTTCACAAAATATACCCAAAATGCTAGTTGATAGTGTGGCGATGCTCCTATGATCTTCCAACCTTCACGAGCTTTCGAGCACTATAAATTAGGGAAAAATAAGTAAAGCATTACACTCTTAGCAAGTTTGTAAAACGAAAACTAAGCTTACCAATCTTGTTTATTAAAATCTAGGCATATAAAGTTATATTTCCATCCATTTGGCTAGATTGCCTAATCACATATATTCAATCAAACATGTTAGTCATGAAAATATTCATATCAATCAAGTAACATAGATGACCTCATCATGCAACACTCTTTCAAGACATTATTATATTCATCTTAAATTTCTCATGCCATGTTAAGAGTTATATGTCTATTGAATCATTGAATTCCAATAGATACTCAAGTAGTACACTTGAAGTGTACGGTTCAATAATACGTCAATTTCTTATTCAAGGGTACCCATTTGGGCACATAACCAAGAAACACTCTTTCGAGCCACATATCGTATAACAGGATTACCAATCCAAGCTAAATCCTTTATACAACGTATGCTCAGAGGAGCTTAACTAGGATTACTAGTCCAGGCTAAACCCTAATTACAATGTATGCTCGAGAGGTATTATATCAGGATTACCCGATCGGCCTAAATCCTTTCCATAACAAGGTTAATGGGATTACTCGTCCGATCTAAATTCCATCCGCAAAAAATGCAAGACCCTATATGTTTTGGGAAAATGCATACAATTATCGGAATGCAACATTCAATCGGGACTTAACCCTTTATCACCGTTTCAAGCAAGTATTAAGTTTCTCATTATAACACTCAAGTAATGTACATCAATATAAATCACATTCCATACAATACAACATTCAAATAAACATATTTACATGCCGATTAAGTTACACGAACTTACCTCGACACTTGTTCGCGTAAAAGTCTACTAATTCAAAATATTTTCTTTTTCTCGATCTAACCTCATATTAGTGTTGTATGGATTTATATAAATGAATTTAACCATCAATTTCACACATTTCATATCTAAATGAACTCAATTTACGTCCTAGGCAAAATTACAATTTTTCCTTTAACTTTTCCATAAATTCCAATTTCATCCCTAAGCCCGGAAAATGAAACTTGTGCAAATTACCCTCTATTTCAAGCTTAACCAAAGCCCCATTGCAAAATTTACAGTGCATGTATACATAAAATTTCAGAATTTTTCCTTCAATTTCACAAGTTTGCATTTTAGTCCCTAAATCAAGTTTTCATCAAAAACCCCATTGTAAAAGTTGTTTATCTATCAATAATCTTTCATTTTCTACCATAAATTTCTAATTTTCAGCATAATACATCCATGACCCATTTTCATACCTTGATAACTTTTCAAATTAATCCCTTAAATAGAGAGATTAAGCTATCTCAGATTCAAAAATACCAAAATTACTAAAAATGAGACATGAGAACTTTAGGCCTTGAAAGTTTCTTTTCTCTCTCCTAGGGTTTCCATGTGTTTTGAGGTTGAAGATGATGAAAAATAAGATGATATAATTTCTTTTCATCTTTTAATTAATTTAATTATTTTAAATTTCAATTTAGTCCTTGACCTTTTTCTTTAATTCCATGGATGAGTTACCATGAAAAATCTACATACTTTTCTTAATGGTATAATTACCATATAAGGACCTTAGGTTTTGAATTCCATAGCTATTTGATCCTTATAGCTACTAGAATTCAACTTTCGCATTTTATGCGATTTAGTTATTATTGTAATTAAACACTTAATCGATAAAATTTTTATATCAAAATTTTCACACGACATATCTACCATATTATGGACCAATAATAAAATAAAAATAAATCATATTTTTGGGTCGGATTTGTGGTCTCGAAACCACTGTTCTGATTGCATTGAAAAACGGGCTGTTACAACTCTTCCCCCTTTAGGGATTTTCGTCCTCGAAAATTTTACCAGTAAAAAGATTCGGGTATTGCGTCCTCATAGTATCCTCCGGCTCCCAGCTAGGCTCTTCAATACCGTTTCGTTGCCAAAGAACTTTTACTAAAGCTAATTTCTTATTTAATAACTCTTTTGTTTCTCGAGCTAAGATTTTGATTGGTTCTTCACTATATGTCATATCAGGCTGGATTTCTACCTCTGTCGGAGAGATAACATGTGATGGATCAGATCGATAACGCTGTAGCATAGAAATATGAAAAACATCATGAATCTGATCAAGCTCTGGTGGTAAAGCTAATCGATATGCAACCAGTACAATTCTTTTAGTAATCTCATATGGTCCAATAAATCGTGGACTTAGTTTTCTTTTGTATCCAAATCGGAGAACTTTCTTCCAAGGCGACACTTTCAAGAATACTTTTTCATTGACTTGAAATTCTATTTCTTTCCGTTTCAAATCAGTGTAAGACTTTTGACGATAAGATATTGCTTTCAAACTTTCTCGAATCACTTTCACTTTTTCTTTAGTCTCTTGGACTGAGTCAACTCCGTGTAACATTTTCGTACTGAGTTCTGTACAATACAATGGAATTCTATATTTACGACCATACAAGGCTTCATACGGTGCCATTTTGATACTATTTTGATAAATGTTATTATAAGAAAATTCAACCAAAGGAAAATACCTTTCCCAGTTACCTTCAAACTCAAGTGTACAACATCAAAGCATATCTTGCAAGATCTATATTACCCGTTCAGATTGACCATCTGTCTGGGGATGAAATGCAGTACTAAAATGTAACTGAGTACCCAGAGCTTCTTACAATTTACTCCAGAATCGAGAAGTAAACCAAGGATCTCTATCTAAAATAATGGAGACAGGCACTCCATGCAATCTGACAATCTGAAAAACATATAATTCAGCCAATCTATCTAAGGAATAATCCATACGTACTGGAATAAAGTGTGCCAACTTTGTCAACTGATCACAAAGTACCCAAATGGCATCTTTCTTCTTTGGAGACAAGGCTAATCCCGTTACAAAGTCCATGGTAATTCTTTCCCATTTCCATTTCGATATCGTAACCGACTATAATAGTCCAGAAGGTAACTAATGTTCAGCTTTTATTTGCTAATATATCAAACACTTAGATATGAACTCAGAAATATCTTGTTTCATTCCCGACCACCAGTACATCTTTTTCAAATCATTATACATTTAATTACTACCGGGATGTACAAACATGTTACCATTGCGAGCTTCATTCAAATTCTTCTGTACTAGTTTTGAACCTTTCGGTACACATACTCTACCTTTGAATAACAAACAACCATCAATCTTGATCTGAAATTTTTAGTTAAGAGTCGATCCACTTTGTATCCGTTTTGCTTGCAACTTACTATCATTTCTCTGAGCTTCAGAGATCTATTGCAAAAACATTGGTCTAGCTTTTAACTCTGCTATGATTGAACCATTATCAGACAATGATAATCGGGTATTCATTGCTCGTAGGGTATACAAGGATTTTCTGCTCAAAGCATCTGCCACTACATTGGCTTTCCCTAGATGGTATTCAATAACAAGATTATAATCTTTCAATAACTCAAGCCATCTGCGCTGCCTCAAATTCAAATCTTTCGGTGACATCAAATATTTCAGACTTTTATGATCAATGAATATGTGACTTTTTTCTCCAAACAAGTAATGCCGCTAAATTTTCAATGCAAATACTATTGCTACCAATTCAAGATCATGTGTCGGATAATCCTTTTCATGTGGCTTTAGCTGTCGAGAAGCATAAGCTACTACTTTACCATCTTCTATCAAAACACAGCCTTAACCATGCAATGACGCATCACTGTAAACTGTAAATTCCTTACCTGACTCAGGCTGGACTAACATAGGTGCTTCTATCAATAAAGCCTTTGATATGTCAAAGCTCTGCTGACATTTCTCAGTCCATTCAAATTTCACATCTTTCTGTAGCAAACAAGTCATTGGAGAAGCTATCATTGAATTCTTTTTTACAAATCTCCAATAATAACCAGCTAGTACTAGAAAATTTCAGACTTTAGACACATTCTTCTGCGGCTTCCAATTAACAGTGGCTATATGCCTAAGAAAACTAACTTCTTATAGCCAAAATTCACATTTACTGAATTTGGCATACAATTGTTTCTCTCGTAGGGTTTGCAACACTATTCTCAAATGTTCAGCATGTTCATTTTCATCTCGAGAGTAAACCAAAATATCATATATAAATACCACCACAAACTTGTGTAAATACAGGCTAAAAATTCTGTTCATCAAATCTATAAACACCGTAGGTGCATTTGTCAAGCCGAATGGCATTACAAGAAACTCATAGTGTCCGTACTTGGTTCTAAAAGTTGTCTTTGGTACATCTTATTCTTTTACCCGTATTTGGTAAAAACAAGAACAGAGATCAATCTTCGAAAATACAGTAGCACACTTTAACTGGTCAAACAAGTCATCGATTCGAGGCAATGGATACTTGTTCTTTATTGTAACTTTGTTGAGCTGTCTGTAATCAATAAACAACCTCAACGATCCATCCTTCTTCTTTACAAATAGAACCGGCACACACCAAGGTGAAAAACTAGATCCACGAAAACCTCTGTCAATCAACTCTTGTAACTGTACTTTTAGCTCTTTCAATTCTGTAGGAGTCATTCTATAAGGTGCTATGGATATAGGTGTTGTACCTAGAGTAAGATCTATAGAGATTTCCACTTCTCTATCCAGTGGTAAACCAGGTAATTCTTCTTGGAATACATCAGGAAATTCAAACATAATCGGCACTGACTGAATCCTTGACTCAGATACTTTAGTATCCATTAAATACGTACAATAACCATCACACCCCTTTCTAACATATTTCTGTGCTGATATTGCTGAAATTACATTAGGTAGTCCATCTAGTTTATTAGATTTAACACGAAGCAATTCACCATTCTCACATTTCAATACAATATATTTCTGTTTACAGTTTACCACTGCATCATATTGGGTTAACCAATCCATTCCCAAGATCACATCAAATTCATCAAATGACAACAACATCAAATCAGTCGAAAAATAATAACCGTTTACCATCAATAGATAGTTCTTAAAAACTTTATTCACTATAATACACTTGCCCAGGGGGTTTGAAAGTTTAACCACAAATTCAATGAATTCAACAAGTAAATTTTTAACAGACACTAGTTTCGTGCATATGTATGAATGTGTGGAACCAAGATCAATCAATGCAGTAATATCAGTATCAAGTAGAGAAAATGTACCGACAATGTCATTTGGTGCAGAGGCATCTTCTCTAGCACGTATAGCATATGTCCTTGTAGGTGCTCGTGCCTTAGATCTAATCAATGTATCCTTGGTAATACCTCAGCTACCACTAACATTACTAGGGTGACGGGGTGGTCTACCTCTCGCAATAGGATTACTAGGTTTTGGAGCTAGCTCTATCTCCTTTTCAACCCTTTCAGGACAATCCCTGAAAAATGGTCAAGTAAACCACATCCTAAACAAGCTCTACTTCTAGATCAACATTCCCCATGATGGAATGTGTTACAATGCTTACATTTTGGTTTGGGATTACCGACACTACGCACACTGGTCACAGATGGAGATGAAGACCTCAGGTTAGAAGAGAGTCCCGCTCTCTTCTAGAATATCCCATAAAGGTGGTCACACGATCATAATACTTCTTTAATTTCTTAGAAGCAAATGACTTTGACTTACTCATAGTTCTTTAATTTCTTAGAAGCAAATCTTCCGGCTTGTTTCTTTTTTTTACTCAGTTCCTCAACTTTGTATGCTTGGTCAGCTAGTGTAGCGAATTCCCTTATTTCGATAATCCCAATCAACAACTTAATATCTTTATTTAGGCCCTCTTCAAAATATTTACACATTTTAGCCTCGGTTAAAACCCATTCTCTGGCATACTTACTCAGTTGAACAAATTCCCGTTCATATTTGGATATGGTCATGTTTCTTTGTTTGAGCTCCAGAAATTCTTTCTTTTTCGAATCCATGAACCTTTGACTCACATACTTATTTCTGAATTTAGCTTGGAAGAATTCCCATGTAACATTTTCTCTCAGTACTACTGAAGTTATGGTATTCCACCAGTGATAAGCTATATATTTCAGTAGGAATACTGCACATTTCAAACATTCGGCAGGTGTGCAGGATAGTTCATCAAAAACCCGGATAGTATTTTCTAACCAAAACTCAGCTCTTTCCAGATCATCATCTATAGTAGCTTTAAATTCTTCCACCCCATGCTTGCAGATTTTATCTATCGGAGGCATACCAATTCTAATAGCTTCGGCACCCTGTGGTACCCTAGGAATCGGTTGGGGAGCAGGCAGGGGAGTTCATTGTACAGCAAGGTTTGTTCTTAAGTACTGGGTAAACCATTCATTCATCATTTGAAAGAATGGTTGTTTTGCCTCCTCACTTCGGCCCTCAGACACGGGCCTTTCACTACCTAACGCAGATGCAACTCTTTGTACTGAAGCTGAAGCATTGCTCTTAGCTTCCTCAGATTTCACTCTAGCTCAGTTGGATGACATTACTATATCAAAAACACATTTAAAATGATCAAGAGTCATCACACTATCACAATTTATATAATGGCATGTATTGCTAAACTCATGTTCGCTATGTCAAATCTGAGAATCGGTTAAACCATAGCTCTGAGACCACTAAATGTAACACCCTTAACCCATGCCCATCACCAAAATAGGGTTTCAGAGCATTACCAGAACATTCAAAACATTTTACCAATTAACTTTGTAAATTACTATTCATTTACTGAGATCATCCATAATGTCCCTTGATCGGGCCCTTGAGGCCTAATACAAGCACTAAAATCAAATTGAGACTTAATCGGGACCTTCAAGAATTTTTCGTGAAATTACAAAATTTTCCAAAGTGTAGGGCTCACACGCCTGAATGGTTCAAGGGACATGCCCGTGTTGGAGGCCGTGTTCGACCCCGTGTAACTCTCTGCCTTGCTCACACAACCATGCCACACACCCGTGCGCTAGGCCATGTGGTTAACTAATTCAATTGTTAATTAATTCAATTTGAAAATAGGTGCAGGTTTTACACGGCTGAGACACAAGCCCGTGTTCTAGGCCGTGTGGCACACACGGCTGAGACACACGCCCGTGTCCTTACCCATTTGCCCAATTATAAGCATTTTGTTTCTCAAAATTCAGGTGTAGGGGACACACAGTCTAACAACAAGCCCATTTTACTAGGTCATGTGTCACACAAGGTCTAGACACACGCCCATGTGTCTGCCTGTGTGGACAAAATGAAGTCATTTCTCACTCAAAATTTCACCCAAGACCAGTGCTTGAAACACACATCCAATACCAACCAATCCAAGCATTCAAAATAGACAATTCCATCATTCATCATGGCATACCATTACATACATATGTATTTGTAAACTTACCTTGGTTTAAATTAGGCAATAACAACATTTGATCACATGTACTCAATTTAACACATATGTATATATATGTCATAATAACCTACTTAGAAATACCAAAATGAACCATTACTAGCCATTCCATTGGCTAGGTTACAAAATAACATTTCAAGCCACTATTGGTCAAGTTGTCCTATACATGCCATTATACCAAAATGATTTCACTAAATATACCCAAAATGCTAGTTGATAGTGTGACGATGCTCCAATGGTCTTCCAACCATCACGAGCTTTCGAGCACTATAAATTAGGGAAAAATAAGCAAAGCATTACACTCTTAGCAAGTTTGTAAAACGAAAACTAAACTTAACAATCTTGTTTATTAAAATATAGGCATATAAAGTTATGTTTCCATCCATTTGGCTAGATTGCCTAATCACATAAATTCAATCAAACATGTTAGTCACCAAAATATTCATATTAATTAAGTAACATAGATGAGCTCATCATGCAATAATCTTTCAAGACATTATCATATTCATCTTAAATATCTCATGCCATGTTAAGAGTTATATGTCCATTAAATCATTGAATTCTGATAGATACTTAAGTAGTACACTTGAAGTGTACGATTCAATAATTCGTCAATTTCTTATTCAAGTGTACCAATTTGGGAACTTAACCAAGAAACACTCTCTCGAGCCACATATCATGTAGTAGGATTACCAATCCAGGCTAAATCCTTTATACAATGTATGCTCAGTGGAGCTCGATTAGGATTACCAGTCCAGGCTAAACCCTAATCATAACGTATACTCGAGAGGTATTATATCGAGATTACCCGTCCAGGCTAAATCCTTTCTATAACAAGGTTAATGGGATTACTTGTCCGAACTAAATCCCGTCCGCAACAAATGCAGGACCCTATATGTTTTGGGAAAATGCATACAATTATTGGAATTCAAAATTCAATTGGGATTTAACCATTTATCACCATTTCAAGCATGTATTAAGTTTCTCATTATAACACTCAAGTAATGTACATCAATATAAATCACATTCCATACAATACAATATTAAATTAAACATATTTACATGCCGAATTAAGTTACACGAACTTACCTTGACACTTGTTCGCGTAAAAGTCTACTAATCCAAAATCTTTTCTTTTCCTCGATCTAACCACGGATTAGTGTTGTCCGGATCTATATAAATAAATTTAACCATCAATTTCACACATTTCATATCTAAATAACTCAATTTATGTCCTAGGAAAAATTACCATTTTACCCCTAATGTTTTCATAGATTCTAATTTTGTTGTCTAGGCCCGAAAAATGAAACTTATGCAAATTACTCCCTATTCCAAGCCTAACCAAAGCCCCATTATAAAATTTATAGCACATGTATACATAAAATTTTAGAATCTTTCCTACAATTTCACAAGTTTACATTTTAGGCCCTAAATCAAGTTTTCATCAAAAACCACTTTGTAAAAGTTATTTATCTATCAATAATCTTTCATTTTCTACCATAAATTTATAATTTCCGGCATAATACATCCATGATGCATTTTCATACATTGATAAATTTTCAAATTAGTCCCTCAAATAGAGATATTAAGCTACCCCAGTTTCAAAAATACCAAAATTACTAAAAAGGGGACATGAGAACTTACCCAATTAGGCCTTGAAAGTTTTTTTCTCTCTCCTAGGGTTTCCATGTGTTTTGAGGTTGAAGATGATGAAAAATAAGATGATATAATTTCTTTTCATCTTTTAATGAATTTAGTTATTTCAAATTCCAATTTAGTCCTTGACCTTTTTCTATAATTCCATGGATGAGTCACCATGAAAAATCTACATACTTTTCTTAATGGTTTAATTACCATATAAGGACCTTAAGTTTTGAATTCCATGGCTATTTGACCCTTACAACTACTAGAATTCAAATTTTGCATTTTTTAGGATTTAGTCCTCGTAATTAAACACGTAACTGATAAAACTTTCAAATCAAAATTTTCACACAAAATATCTACCATATTACGGACCATGTACAAAATAAAAATAAATCATATTTTTGGGTCGGATTTGTGGTCCTGAAACTCCTTTTCTGATTTCATTGAAAAATGGACTATTACAAATGCCTCCCCGTAGAGTGAATGTGAACCGTGTGAATGATGCTACGAACCCACTGGAGGTGAACAAACTTTAGCTATGCAAGAGCGACCTTATAGGGAAAATATTTGGGAAGATGGCATGGAGCCATTAGTGTATGCCATGATTTGGGCATTTCAATGAGCTGCTATGAAAATTGTGCAAGTATACACGTCGAATCAAGTAATAAAGTGATGAGTGAGTATTGTTGCCATGAGAATCACATTGAGGCACTAAAGTGATCAAGTTATAAAATGCAATTAATAATATGGTAAGACTATAGTAAGTATGTAGTGGCAATTAATAGGAATAATGATGTATACAATATGTGGAACTAATGAATATTTGGAAATGCAATAGCAATTATGAGAATAACTAGGTGAATCTGCAACAAATATAAAACGACTAAGAATGCTATGACAAAGCTACTTCGGCAAAGATAAGGGTTATGCGATGTTGAGTGGGAAGGTCAAGATTAATAATAGTCTACTTTTCCTGTCAACAATGTGTCAGCAAAATCATACTTTTTCCTATTAGTAATGTGTCAGCAAAATCATACTTAACCTACTGTTCAGAAGAGTTCTTAAGTGGCCTGCCTCTTTCGAAAGCAAAAATTTCAAGTTACCTTGTCTTTGTCTATAGGCATTTAATATGGTACCCTGCAACATTACCTTCTGTATGATTGTTGCTTTGTGTTTAGAATCTACTACAAGTATCTATCGAGTACTTACTCATATCATTCAACCACGATCCAACTAATCCAACCTTTTTAGAATTAAATTAGTTTAAAGGTATGCTGCATAGTCAGTTTTGTTTAAGGATTGCTCACATACATTGTAAAGAATAAAATAATTGAATGAAATTGTAAAATAACTCAGATTTATACTGCAGCCATTGAAGACAGTTAAAGTTTCATCAAAGTAATCCCAACCCTATAAGATTTAACTCAAAGGCTGGAAAATCATATTAAACTCAAACATCATTTTCATCATTGTAACTTATGAAGGAATAGGTTAGAAATAATGGAAAAACGTCGGGAAGACAACATTCGCTTGTCCAATCCACACTCCAGCTACATAGTGTCTTGAGGTGGCTGAGAGGCACTGCCTGCATCTTTCCTCTTCTTGTCTCTATTCAACCGCTACGTTCTAATTTGCCTAAGGATCTCTACTCCCAGTTTTGTGCCCTAGGTTTCCTCCTTTGCTTTTTTAAAATTTGCTTTTTTTTCTTTTTTTCTTTCAAGATAATTCCAACAGCCCTAAGATTTATCTTCTCCTCTTTTCTAGGTAGATCTATTTGGTACAAGTAGAGTTGTGTTGAAATTGATATGCGTTGAATGCTGATTAGACACCTTCCTGGCATTGTCATGGCATACTAGCTGGCAATCTGACCACCCTTTTACCCTGGCAAAACTTCACTCCTTTATTTCTTGTTCCTCATCCTGCACCTATCAATACCATAAAACACAACCCTTCCATGAGCAATTAAAAGCACCTAATATTTAAATGCAACCCAAGTTCTAATGCAATGCTAAAATTACTAATGAAATGTTCTAAAATGAAACTAGATATACTTAAGTATAGATAATTAACTAGGTCCAGTGGCATAAAAATATAACTCTTTTCAAGAGTTATCACACCCCCAAACCTGAGTTATTTCTTGTCCTCAAGAAAAATATGCATAAATGCCAACATTTTTCCAACACACCAGATCAACTCATACTGCTAGGCTATTCGAAGAACAACAAGTACATCTGGTCTTAGCACTCTTCCTTTTTCCTAAAACTTGTTCGAGTGTCAAAGGCTTGATCAACAAAGGAAGTGCAAAAAATATTTCCCTAAACACAGAAGCTCCTTAGTACTTATATATTTTCTCCTTTTTGGCTTATAACAACCATCTTCTAACTTACTTATTTAATATATTACCTAAATATAAGTTACTTGCTTCAAGCCTACTCAGAATATATTAATCATATTTATGGTGTTGTTGTTGTTTTTTATTTGAATGAATCATATTGTTATTATTAAGGGATTTAGCATGTCACAAAATTCTTTGACCTGACAATCACAGCGGAGCATAAACCGAATTGTTGAGTACTCAATCACGTTACAATTTAAATCAAAAGTCACCCATAAAGCTCAAACTTTTGACTAAAAAGATGGATGGAGCATACAACTACCTCCTTAGCTACTCAATCCTTTTTGCTACAGCGAAGTGCCCCTAATTTTATTTCCATGAAACACACTCTTGCTTAAACTCGCCTTTCTAATTAACAGCACGATAGAGCAAACAAAGTGATGCTGACCTACTTGGCAATTATATACAATGGAATGCCTACTTTCCTTTATTAATTAATGCTATGACAATATAACTAATGCTTGACTTTAAAAATCCCTATGTTCATTAAAAGATACCTACTATATCCCCCCCAAAAAACACACTAAGTATAATACATCCTATTTTTTGGAATTAATTTTCAAGCATCTTAACCTAAGGTATATCGAAAAAAATATAAACTCATCATTGAACATCATAAGTATAAATTGTACTTCTTATATACCAACAGTACTTCGGTGGTTACAATAAAGTGGCAAAACATCCATATTATATAAAGTGCAACCTAAATGCGCAATACACCCCTAAACCCAAGGGATGTATTGTCCTCAATGCATGTGCATGCAACAAAAATTATCCGATGGACAGAAAAATGTCATGGCAAAATGAAATGAAATGCGTGATCATCAAAAGAAAAAAGAAGAAAGAGAAAGAAAAAAATTATCTAGCTTGGGGTGTATTGTAGGTACTTTATTCTATTCGATGGGTTGATTTACGAGCAACAACCTTATACCTCTGCTTCCTCTTCATTGGGGTCAGTTTAGCCTCATCCTTGTCGATCTTTGTGAGCTCATCAATCAATCGATCAATGTCACAGTCTTGGGCAGTTATAGTTCAGTAGAAAGAGGTGGAATAGCCACAATGCTATCCACTGGTGGTGTAACTGAGGGATTTGCTTCCTCTCCATCCTCACAATTAGTCTTAATGCTAAAAAAGTCTATTTTCTTTGGTTCTTCCTTTGGTGCTTTAGCCACATTATCTTTATTGGCAAGATTTGTCTCAACGAGCTCTGCGTCACTGACCCCTTCCCCCTTATATTTTATTAAACAAATGAAATGAAATTACTAAAGAAATTGAAATTGACAAAATGAAATAAAAAGAAAAAGGATTTTCAAGATGTTGAAGTTATACATTCTAAAGATCACTAGACTATTTGTCTCACTCTATATGAGAACAACAGTAATGCTTCAAACGTTGTCCATTAACATTAAATGTAACACTCGTTTTCATGTCCTTGACATCAATAGTGCCATAGGAATATACATGAGCTACCAAGCAGTGTTCATCAAAATTAAAAGGTCTATTTTGCTCCAGCAAAGTGTACAAGGGTCTCCGCTCAAATGAACTTTCATCACTATCTGAATTGCTATGGAAAAATCTTGTGAATTCTTCCTCCACTGTTGTTTCTATCAAGTCAATGGCATGACATTCTTTATTCTCTTCAACATGTTTTATGGCATTAAATACATTGAATGTGATCTACTGATCATCCATACTCATGGTCAATTCACTTTTTTACACATCAATTGAAGTCTTGCCAGTAGTAAGAAAAGGTCTTCCAAGAATAGTTGGCACATCATGGTCAGTTTCAGATTCTAAGATAAGGAAATCCCCAAGAAAGATAAATTTATCTACCCTTACCATTACATATTCAATTTTACCTTCCGAATGTGCATAGGATCGATTAGCCAGTTTCAACGTGACTGCTATCGGTGTTGCCTTCCCAATTCCTAGCTTCCTGAAAATAGACATTAGATTTATACTTGCTTCTAAATCACATAACTCCTTACCAACATAATGATATCCAATTAAACATGTGATAGTGAAACTCCCTGGGTCCTTCAACATTGGAGGTAATTTACTCATCAACATTGTTGTGCACCCTTCAGTGAGAGCAACTGTATCAAATTCTCCCATTATGCGCTTCTTTTGACAATATATCTTTCATAAATTTCACATAGTTAGGGATTTGCTCCAAATTTTCTACCAGTGGTATGTTGATATGGACTTGCTTCAATACTACTAAAAATCTTTTGAACTGAACATCCTGCTTAGAATTATGAAATTGTTAAGGAAAAGGTAGAGGTGGTCATCCTTCAAGTTGTTGATATTCTTTTGTTGTGGCATTTTTGCTGGCAACATGATCTAATTTTTCCACAATATTTTTCTTCTTATCCTTTTAAGATGTTTTATGCTTTTTAGTTAATTTTGAGATCCTTTCATGATCGAGTCTTAAGTCGTCCTCTTCTATCATGGCATATTTAACAACATCATTCAATTGAGTTCCACTTTTGAGAGTGATTTCTTTGCAATGCTCTTGCCCTTGTAATCTTAAATTATCAGTATCACTTCGCAAAGCTCCTTGTGATCTCAAATTTAAACCATTTTCTATTTACCCCACTTGATTCTCAAGAGCTCATAGGGACATAGCCTAACTTTGAATCACAACATCATTTTTGGCCATATACCCCTTAAATAATTATTCAATAGAATTAGAAGATGATACCTATCCTTTTTAAGCATTTTACCTCAGCATAGGATGATTATAATCGGGTGGTGCATTATGGATATTTTATCTTGCAACATTGTGTGAACTCTCCTCACCATGATTAGTCTAACTAAAATTCGGATGCTGCTTCCACCTCGGATTGTAAGTGTTTGAATAGGGTTATTATTTCAGTTAAAATTACCCATGTAGTATACCGATGATGGGTTTGATGGGCATTCATCAAACACATGATCTTCGCCATAATAAACACATGATAGCTAGGTTGATTTCACCTCTTGGACTATAGTTGGATATTTCATTGTTTTAACCATTTTACCTAAAGAAGATACCTGGGCTATCAACAAAATAATTGCGTTGAGCTCCATGGTATCAACAGCTCTCTTGTACTTCTCAACACTTGTGGTAAGGTACTGATAGTTATTATAGGCAATCTTTTCCAAAATCTCATATGCTTCATTGTAAGATTTATCTAATAATGTACCATTGGCAGATGCATCAACTACCATTCTCGTATGTGGATTCAATCCATTATAGAAAATTCCCATTTGAGTCCACTATTGAAATCTATGCATCGAATATTTCCAAATTAAATCCTTAAATCGTTCCCAAGCTTTATATAGCTTTTCATCCTCCAATTGTTGAAAAGTCTTAATGTTGTTTCTAAGCTTAGCATTCATGTTTGGAGGATTATACCATAGCAAAAACCTCTAGAACAGATCATTCCATGATGCCATTGTTCCTGATGGCAAAGCATTCATCCGGGCTCTTGCTAGGTTCCTCAAAGATTATGGAAATAGTTGAAGTCTCAAGGCATATTCAGGAACACCTTGTTTCCTGAACAAGTCACAAACCTCTAGAAAAATTCGCAAATGCAATCTTTTATCTTCAGTAGGCAATCCACCAAACTGTCCTACTGTTTATAACATTTGAAACATTACCTGCTTCAGTTCAAACTGCTGAGCTTGTATTTATGGTTTGACTATCCCTGGGTTCAAATCATCCAAAATTGGCACAACATGCTCTCGGATTGGTCTATCTTAGTCATCTATCACCCCTACAGACATGCGGATCAGCACCTTGACCATTCAAGTTATCATTTATACCTGGTATCACCTTTTGAATAGGAGGATTTGGATCTTGACCATTCGGATTACCATTGAGACAAAGATCAATCACATTACTAGCTATTTTTCGTAGTTCTTTTCACCTTCTGCGTAAGATTCTGTTAATCTCTGGGTTAAAATGATATTCTTGGTTAGCAGGAATGCCTCTTCTCATGTACTGGTGGCAAATCAGTAGAAATTAAATTAAACTAATTTAAATTAAACTAATGAAATTAAATAAAATAAGTAAACCAAACTACACCAAATTGCCAATCCCCGGAAATGGTGCCAAAAACTTGTCCCGTGTGAATATGATCTGTGAATTGTGCAAGTATACACGTTAGATCAAGTAATAAAGCAATAAGTGAGTATCGTTCTCGCGAGGATCGGATTGAGGCAGTAATGTGGTCAAGTTATGAAATGTGATTAATGCTATGGTAAGATTATGGTAAGTATACAATGGCAATTAACATGAATAATAATTTGTGCAATATATGGAATTAATGAATATTTGGAAATGTAATGACAATTATGAGAATAACTATGTGAATAATATACAACAAATAAATAAATGGCTAAGATTTCTATGGAAAATCTACTTCGACAAATATAATGGTAACCCGATGTAGAGTGGGAAGGTCGGGATTACTAAGAATCTACTTTTCCTGTCAACAACGCCTTAGCAAAATCATATGTAACCTACTATTCAAAAGAGTTCTTAAGTGGCCTGGATCTTTCAAGAGCAAAAACGTCAAGCTACCTTGCCTGTATCTATAGGCATTTAACATGGTACCCTGCATTATTACCTTCTGTATGATCGCTTCTGTATGTTTAAAATCTACTACAAGTATCTGTCACGTACTTGCTCATATCATTCAACCACGGTCCAACTAATCCAACATTTTCAGAATTAAATTAGTTTAAGGGTATGCTGCACAGTCGACTATGTCTAGGGATTGCTCACATACATTGTAAAGAATAAAATAATTGAATGAAACAGTAAAATAACCCAGATTTATACTGCAACCATTAAAGGAAGTTAAAGTTTCATCAAAGTAATCCTAATCCTATGAGATTTAACTCATGTGTTGGAAAATAATATTAAACTCAAACATCATTTCATCACTGTAATTTAAGGAACAAATTAGAAATAATGGAAAAGAGTCGGGAAGGCAGTGTTTGCTTGTCCAATTCACACTCTAGCTGTGTGGAACGATGGAAATGTGCAAGTGTACACAATCGCAACAAGTAATAAAGTGACAAGTAAATGTCGAGTTATCATACCCACAGGGACTGTGTAAAAAAAAATATTTATGAAATAAAATTCAAACACTCTGGTGATTAAAAATATTTTGATTTTGAGTAATTGATTAAAAATTAAATTTAACTAAGTAAAATAAAATAAAAGTCCCAATGCACAATTTCAAATGATGATTTTAATCAAGATAAATAATTGTGTTAGATTAATTACATTTCTTAACTTAATATTACTAAAACAATGTTCATGTTGTTACGAATAAATTCACGACAACCTAATAATTTGTTAACTATAGCACAAGGTAACTAATCTCTTGAACATATCACTATGCCAATTCAAACAATTAATCAAGTTAAATAAGCAAGTAAAAGATTAAGTGAGGTAACAATATATACCGACATGGAAACAGTTTAATTACAATAATCTTGCAAGTTATGCAAGGCTAATATACCGTTTAATACTGTTGCTCATTTAACTCTCAGCTACCTTAGAAGATTAAACATGCATTAATTAAGTATTGTGTCAATTAATTACAATTTTAACAGGATTAATAATTAATTCATTAGTTACCTCACAATTGTAATGCAACAATAACATAATCATGGTTTTACTTTATCAAACAATTTACCAAGTCCTATAACAACACAAACATAATTTAATAACTTAAGTGGACGAAATGCAATCAACCTAAAATGAATTAATTTTAATCCATGTTAATTAAATTAAGAATAATTTTAATAAATTAAGTGGATGAAATGCAATTAACCTACTAAACCTCAAATTTTGGGATGTTACATTAAGAATAACAACATAACAAATCCCGTATTTCTCCAAAGTCTGACTAGTTTGCTCCGCTCCTCATTCTCTGCTCATTGTTGCTAAACCAAGGTGTAACGTCTCCACGCCCGAGACCGTCGCCGGAGTCGAGTATGAGGTGTTACTAAGCTTAATTTAACATATTTAGAACTTTGGATTATTTATTTCTACATTCACAGCTTTTAAGCTACTTGCATCACAGTCACAAGAAAAATCATATCTCGAGTTACGAAACTCAAAATCAAGATCCGTAAATTTTCCCTAAATCTAGACTCATATACCTATCTAATAATTTTTTTCTAGAATTTTTGGTTGGGCCAATTAGTACAGTTTATTAGTTAAAGTTACCCCTGTTTCAGGACTTGACTGGTCTGACCTCTGTTTACTACGAACCACATTTCTCTCTGTAAAAAATTCATATGACTATGAGATTTGTTTCTAATGAAACTAGACTCAACAAGGATTCTGAGAATATAAAATACACTACCTAATTATATCTTTACAATTTATGGTGAATTTCTAAAGTTGGAACAGGGGATTCAAAAACTGCTATGACCCTGTTTCACTAAAATTCAAATATCTTGTAACATATAATTCCTTTACCTGTTTCATTTGTTTCATGTGAAACTAGACATAATAAGCTTCAATTTGATATGTATTCCATCACCAAGTTCAATTTCTATGATTTTTAGTAAATTTTTAAACTCGCGTCAGTGTTGCTGCAGTATTCTGTTTATGGCAAATTTCATCCCTTTTATGAGTTTTTATGCACTAAGTATCTTAATAATTTTCCTTAACATCAAATATAATCTAAACTAAATATTTTCATAATTTATCATTATCAAGCATTTCCTCAACCATTCCATCACCATACCATAAGATCATTTACACAAAAAAAGTATATTGCTATACATGCCATACTTAAATTTACAAGCCATTACCAAAAGTCTTCCGGATAGTGTGACTGAGCCTTCGACCTATCCCGACTCCTGAGCTGGCTTGTCCAAAACTACAATGAGTAAGGAGGGAGTAAGCATAAATACTTAGTAAGTTCATATGCAAATAATAAGTAACATAACAAACAGTCATACCAATCAACATTAGCATGTATCACTAAAACACATATCACATTTTTAATCATTTTTCATCATCTTATTACCTTATCGTGGTTGTATCAATACTCAACCCGAGGGTTAAATACATACCTGTCCAAAATAACCATTTCACATCACTCACCAATACTTCTCTTTACATCTCGAATATTCCTCCATTGAGTAGAACTTTACCCGTTGAACACGTTGGAATATAATTCGGATACATGGATAACTTGCACATAAGTGCCATATATGCAATCAAGCAATCATGTAACCCGCCCATAAGCGAACTCGGACTCAACTCAACGAGCTCAGGCGTTCGCATCCATAAGTGAACTCGGACTCAACTCAACGAGTTCGGATGCCTAGTTACATCTCACGAACTCGGACTCAACTCAACGAGTTCGGACATTCGCATCCATAAGTGAACTCGGACTCAACTCAACGAGTTCGGATGCTCAATCATCCTAGTGACATGTCACTTGTATCCTAATCTATTCCTAAGGTTCAAACAGGATTTTTCCTTGAACACTTATCCTTGCCGTCTTCCGTAGAATGCCGAAATCAATACTCGGTAACAATTATATTTAACAAGTAGTTCACATAATTTACATATTATTTGAAATTAACCACAAAGCATACATTTCATAATAAAATTCAGCATAACATATAATTAACATCAATAACTTAAAAATAACCATTATGATACATTATTTACACATGAACTTACCTTGGTACCAAAATACAAAGATTTTGCAATTTAGTCCACAATCTTTTCTTTTCCTCGATTGAGGTCGATTCCACGTCTTTCTTGATCTAAAATAACACATTTAGCTTATTTAATACTCACATTATCAAATTAATCCTTAACTCAAATTTTGGAAAAATTACAATTTTACCCCTAAACTTTTGCATATTTACATTTTTGCCCCTAGGCTCGGGATTAAAATTTATTCCTTATTCTTATGTTTTACAACATGCTGATCACTTTTCTCTTCTATGGCAACATCAAATTCCCACTCTAACATGTACTTGTGACTATTAGGTATTTTTACCGATTAAGCCCTTTTACTCGTTTTTGCTTAAAATCGAGTAGTACAAGTTGTCTAACATAATTTAAAACTTCATATTCTATCATAAAACATCAAAATACACAAATTTCACCTATGGGTATTTTTCCAAATATAATTCCTAGGTTAAATTATTGCTAACATAAGCTTTATCGAGTTACTGGGATCTCAAAATCGTAAAAATCATTAAAAACGGGGCTTGGAATCACTTACTATGGAGCTTGGAAGCTTGAAACAAACCCTAGCTATGGAGAACCCTTGAAATTTCGGCCTAATGAAGAAGATGGACAAAAATTGGCTTTTAATTTTGTTTTTAATTCATTTTAATAACTAAATGACCAAAATACCCTTACTACTAAACTTTCCAAAAATTCCTTCCATGTCCTAATTTTGTCCATGAACTTAAAATTGGTCAAATTGCTATTTAAGACCTCCTCATTAATATTCCAAAACAATTTCATACTAAAAACTTCTAGAATGCAAGTTTTGCAACTTATTCGATTTAGTCCCTACTTTCAATTTAAGCACTTTAGGCATAGAATTTCATCACGAAATTTTCACACAATCATGCAATCATATCATAAACCTAAAAATAATTATTTCTATCTCAGATTTATGGTCACAAAACCACTATTCCGATTAGGCCCTAATTCGGGATATTACACAAGGCTTCTACAAGCACTTGACTGATGCTACTGATGGTGGTTGAAGGGCTCTTTTCCAAGGGGGAAATCGACAAGGGAATGGAAGGGAAAATTGGAAAATAAATGAAGGTTTGGAAGAGAGAGAATAAGAGAGGAGTGAAGAATGAAAGATGTGAGAGGTGTGTGGAATGAGTAGCAAAGGGGGGTATTTATAGGTGGTATTGGCTACTAAAATAGTAAAAAACCAACAGCCATAGACCCCCCTTGGCTGGCCACATATGTGGCAAGTCTGAATGTTTCAAACTTGCTAAATTTAGCTAGGGGAAAATCTACAAAAGCTTGATAAGTGGAGGGGTTTGAATGCAATTTTAAGGAAACTTAAAGGGCTGATTTACAATTCAAATAATCAGCTAATTTGAGCTGATTGGGCCAGCATGTTGGACGGTTTGGGACAGCCCTTTTCCTTGATTGGACCTATAACGCCCCAATTTTTGGGAATTCTGTGAATGTTGGCATAGGTTTAATTATGTTAGTGGGCCTCTAGAAGGCCCATGCTTAAGATAGAACCCGGCAATTTTAGTTAATTTTTGTTCCATAAGAAAAAGGGGATGAAATTATGAAATAGAACCTATGTGAAAATGTTTGAAAATGCTATAGGCTAAATTGAAGTCGCCAAATAAATAGGAGTGCAAAATAGGAGGATTTGCATGACAAACCTCCCATTTTACATGAAGTGGCCAGCCATCATGTTGTTGTAGACAATATGAGCACTTGATATCCATAATTCATGGTACAAATTGATAATGGGTTAGGTAAATGTTCCATGATAATGGATTAGGTAAATATTCCATGATAATAGGTTAGGTAAATGTTCCATGATAATGGTTTAGGTAAATGTTCCATGATGGGCATTTCATGTCTTTTGTATTAAAGAATTAAATGGATGAAATATGAATTTTATTAAAAGAAAAAGGGGTGAAAGGAACAAAGTTTTGTCCATATTTGTTCATCATAGCTGAAAGTAAGAGAAGAGAAAGGAGAGGAGAAAGCTCTTGAGTATTCGGTCACTAGGAGGAGGAAAATTGAAGGTAAGTTCTTGGTACCTTGCTTCTATTTTGAGGTTCATGAGTTCTTCTTGATTCTATCTTAACTCTTGAAGCATATTTTGGTTTTTAGTTGTGTTGTGAGCATTTAGTCATGAATTAAAATGAAGGAAATAGTTGTTGTTTCATTTTCTTTTGATGAAAAATGGAAGATAGGTGAAGTTGAGCTAAACAAATGAGCATGCATGTGCGTTAGATGCTAAGGGGAAAAATCGGCTAACATGTTGTGCTTTAAAATGATGAAATGGAGATTATACTTAAGTAAAATCATAGATATGTGATGATTGATTGGTGATATACATGTTTAAATAACAAGCATGCAGGTTAGGTGTGTAAGAGTGAATTTGGTAATAAATCTGCTTGGGACAGCAGCAGTAACGTGACTTTGGAAAATCACCATAAATTGTGGGAGATGAGTTAGAAGCTGAATAAATTATGTAATTAAATATTAATGAGTCTAGTTTCAAATGGAATAAACGAGAACATATTTTGAATTCTATACAATGAGAAATTTGATTCGTAATGAAGAGTGGTCAGATTAGTGAAACAGTGAAACATGGGAAACTTTAAGAACAATCTGGTATTGATTGGCCATACCAAAAATTCTGAAAATTTTATGGATAGAAGATATATGAGTCTATTTTCAGGGAAAATTAATGGCACTTGATTTAGAGTTTCGTAGTTCCAGCTATAAATGATTTAGTGACTGTTGCTCAGGAAGACAGCTTGCAGTGAAATTATGATTATGTGATAAACACTGACAAAAATTTGTTAATGGGTTGCTTATTGATTTCTTATAAGCTTACTCTGATCTGTAGGTGTGGTTGACCGAATATTGTAAGGGGTTAATACGTAGTTCGTATTTGAATAGTTAGATTAACGTGTTAGTAATCCACTTGTAAGCGGTCCGTGTGTGGATCTCGTCAGCATATCGTCGCAAACAGGTGTGTAACTAACACCCTCTTTCTTAGTCTGGATCGGCAAAAGTCGAAAAGCCGAAAACCGATATTTTGTAGATTTGCGAGTGTGCGAATGCTCGTGAGGTAAATCGATTAATGTTTTTGGTAAGCTGTAAAATTTGGACTGCAAAGTGCATGATTTCTGTGCCCTCGATATTTTTGGGCTTAATGGGCCAAAATTGGAATGATGGGCCAACGGGCCCAATTCGGTAAGAACCCTCGGTACGTGATTCTGTTAGTACGTGAAAAGTAGGAATATGCATGAAAAACCCTAAAATAGATAAATTACTGAAATACCTTTAAAAGTGGAAAATTTACAGTTTTACCCCTAGTAGATAAATTACCGAAATACCCCTAGGGTTAAATTGACCTAAATGCATGTTTGACTGTTGTTATTTACTGCATGCCATGTTGTTATTATCTGATGCATGGGATTGGTATATTGACGGAGGAAGTACTGAAAGTGGCTTGTCCACGTACTGGAGGCTTTGCCTCAATTTACTGTTAACTGAGCAGCAAGGCTGCAACTGTGGAGTGTTGGGCTGGGTGGGTTGAGCTATTCCCCACATGGAGTGTAGGGCTGGTACGGGTGGAGTGTAGTGGTTGGTGGGTTGAGTAGTCTCCCCAAATGGGCTTGCATATGTTATTAATGTTGCATGTATTTTGAAATGGGCCTATGGGCCATATTGTTATCTGAATAAGGGGCTAAGGCCCAGTTTATTGTAATCTGAAAAGGGCTCTGGCCCAGTACCACTGTTACCTGAATGGGCTTAGGCCCAATGGGCTGGAGCTGACTTAGGCTTTAAATGGGTTTTCCTTACACACTGAGTTTCCCCAAACTCACCCCTTTTATTTTCATTCACGCAGGAAATCCCCAACCATAGTGGGCTTGGAGCTGTGAGGGAATTCGGAGTGGCCACCCGTTCTGAAAGTTTGATTTTCTTCTGGTGAACTGGACATCCTTTTATTTACGTTTGAATTTTTGGGTTTTTAAATGTAATAAGGCCGCTTAATTATTTTTGATGGTTTTGATATGTTTTATTAAGATAGGTATTTCTTATATTAACTATTGGAATTGGATAGCTTTAGGGCGCGTAATTGATTTCAAAATAACACAACAAAAAGCAAAGCTTCTGCAATGAAAGTATTTTCCAAAATTAATCACTTTTCCTAAAAATGACTTAATCAAATCGGTTTCCTAGAAATATCCATGACGTTAAGGTGTGGCAATGGCGGTATGCATGTCTAGGATTAGATCCAAAGGGAGTTTGGTACTTAAGCAGTCCGATGGACTCACCACCCCTTTTCCGATTTCCTACCTAGTGCACAACTTCCATTCACTTTAACCTATAATGAAATTATCTTTTAAAATACTAAGTAAGTTTTTTCTGGATCAACAGTATAAAATGTTTTGAACGCTTCGATGTGGCATGTCGAATCCGACCATAACGTCTGGGCCGAGTTTGGGGTGTTACAGGACCGGTCTTCTCAGTTCAACACAATTGGGCCTCCTTTCATAATTTAATTAATAATAATTATTTAACCTAAAATAAATTGGATAAAAATTAAAATTAATTATATTTTGAGTTAATATTCATCATTTGGACCGCCTTGGGCTGAAAAATTAATTCGCCTCGATGCTTCAAAAATCACTCCTCGATTTTGTTAATAAATCAAAACTACATATGTTAATAATTTAAGTACAATTTATAAAATAAATCAAAATTTATCAAAATTCATTATAAAATTAACTAAAATTAAATATGTTAATAATTTAAGTACAATTTAATTATTTTATAATTATATTATATTTTTTACAAGAATTACATCGAACCTGCATGAATTTGAGTTAAAAAGGGCATGAAAAATTATATATATTTTTGTGTTTCTACACCCCAAACTTAATTCATTACTTGTCCCGAGTAATGCACAATTTAATTTGAAAAATTCCTTCAGAAAACATTCTTCTCAAAATTATGAATTTAGCATACTTATGCTCAAGAATAAAAATTTTGATACTGATGCTACTTAAGTATACATATTATTCAAATTAATCAAAATAATTATGATAGAAAAAAAAGGCTAAATACTTTCTCCAATAAAGGCATGTTAAATCCCTACCAATTCAATTTTATTCCCTTTTTTAAGATTAGGTTGCAATCATTAAGTTTAATTTATGCATTCATAAGTTGAACATAGCAATTTCTCTTTACTAATGTAGGTAGCATAGAATCTTGAATCAATACGTCTTTAAAATAGGTTGTCACGTGGCTAGGCTAGGGGCAGGTAAGAGATAGATATATTTAGGCTAAAATACCCTAAAATCAACTTGTATCAGACATTCGGAATAATTATCTTCAATACACCAACTCATTTTGCTTTTAAACGCGTTTTTGTACATCTATTGCTTTTGAGTACATATGCTATTTCTTTTTCTTTTTTATTTTATTTCTTTTCTTTTTTTTTTCACGAGCATTCTGCTTTTTTGAGCATTTGATACTTCTTTTCAACTCCCCAAAACTTATTTTCAAAGAATATTTTGAATAGTACTGAGTTTAGTGTTTGGGACAATTTAAAGATAATTAAGAGAAAAGTGATGCTTAAATATTGCAAAAGTTTAAATAAAGTTAGGCCATATAGTCTCAAAGTTGGGTTTCAAAGGATAAAAATTTATTAAGGTTGGCTTGAAAGGCTCAAATGGTCCAAACAAAAGTTTGCCTAATTCATTTTCAACATTTCATGCTTTCTAGGATTTCGCCTCAAGAAATTACTAAGTCAATTCTCGATACTTAAACTTTCATGCATGTTTAGCTTTCCTATGGAACTAAAAATTTTATGGTATGATTTACATACTTTACTAAGAATACATTTATGTCATAATTCAACTAACATAACAATTATTGAAATAATAGAACTTTTTATATTGAAGTTTAGCATACTTAAAAAAATTTCAAATTTTTTAACAAAATATAACCTAACAATAATTAAAAGAAAAATTTATTCTGAGAGGAAATAATTTCAATTTTTTGTTTTTCCCTACTTAAGATGAATAATGCCCTCATTGTTAGAAGTGAATAGATGCTATACATGAGGTAGGATTCTACAAAAGAGAAGGTGAGTCAATTTGATTGCTTAAGTACCAAGCTCTCTCTAGATCTAATCCTAGACATGTATATATCTATTTCTGCACTTCTTACTTTGCAACTTGTTCATTTTTAATTATGATTTCCACCTTATTTTATAATGCGAGAAAAAATCCTAATAGAACCTAATCCTAAATCATTAAATAACCTAGGAAAGAAAATAAAATAAAGTCAAGATCCCACCTTTTTATTTATTTGCAAATCCCTCAAAATCTAACTCATCTTTTGCTCCATTGTATTTGTTTTTGCATGAATCGCTTTGTTCCCTATTTGATATTGGACTCCATGGTTCAAATATAAAATCTGGAAACCTAGGTACAAAAATAAACGGGTCATTAAATATTTTCGTAAAAGCGCTTCTTATTGAGTTATCCCGTATTTTTGAACATCTCCAGTAAGCTTGTTGATGCCAGTGCATATGTTGCATTATGTCCATCAACTTTGACAGCTCATCTCGAAGATCTGGGTGAGGTAATTGAGTTCTGAATGTTGATTTTGCCATGTCAGGTTCGGTTATTGGTTCCATTGGTTCTACCTTATCAGGGATTTCAACTAACTACATTGGTTTGATCTCTGTGGGATCTTCTTCTTCTTCTTCAGGATCCTCACTCTCTTCAACTCGTTGCTGCAGAACTAAATCTCTAGCTATTCAGTAGAGGTCCCAATCTGTGATTGTGCCCTGGCTATAAATTGTCTTCTTTGCTATTGGTGTCAAATATTATCTACGGCAAGTATGAGTTCCATGTTTTGACACCGTCTGCTTAGAATCCAGAACTGTAAGTTCCTCAAGAATTTCTTACAATTTTTTAGCCTTAATATTTCTCATCAAAGAAGAATATTCATCGTCTTCAAAATCAAGTAATTCAAAGAATTCATTAATAGTGTTTGAGCTTATTGGTACCTTGATTCCTCATACAGAAACTTTCATTAATTCTCTTGAGGTCAAATTTGCATAAAATTCACAAACTAACTCTTTATCTATACTAGGTCATTTCTCACAAAACAATTCTCAATTGAGGGCTTCAGCAATTTGTTGAATATGCGCCATGAAATCAATATAGTTGCTTTCTTTTAGTGTAAAGCCTTTTTCTGGGTGCATTTGTTGATTCTTGAAAACGCTATCATATCTTGCTTTGGCTTATTCATAATGAATTGTTTTTGTGATTCTTCAATTTGGACAGAAGCAGGAGTTCTCTTACGAGGCATGACTAACATGAATATAAGATGGAAATAAATATTTTTCTCAAAAATTCAATTAGTATAAAATATTAACAATTCAAAATAAATTGAAGAGTTAAATAATCAAAACAAATTAAAACTTAAGAGAAAAATTTCTTACCAACTTTGTACAAAAATTAAAAACTCAAAAAATAAAATTAGAAGAAAAATATTTTAATTGAGGGATGGTTGGAAGGGTTATCTGCTAAATGTGATGGAAGTGTTGTGTAAATTTGACAAAGGGTGCACAGGGTAAAGGTAAGGGCAGCAATGGCACGCAAGGGAACAGCGGTGTTCTAGGCGCGGCTTGGTGCGATGAAGATAACAGTAATGTGCGGAGCCTGGCATGAGTGAGCAGTAGACAGCTATGTCGAGCAAGGCCTACGAGTTGCTAGGCACGCAAGCTGGTGTGGGAGCTACTTTGGAGCTGGGTGTGCAGGCAGGTGCAACGACAGGGAGCGGGCTACTGGGCTGTTGGCATGCGTGAGCTGGAGCTGAAAGCAGCAATTGGCGCGCATTGGGGCTGCTGGTGTGCCAATGGTGGGTGTCGGTGTGGTTGTTAAGGTGATGTGAATAATGGAGAAGGTTGGTGGAATTTATAGTGAATAAGGTAGGAGTTCAATTAAAATTCTTAGAACAAATTAACAATTAAAATATTCTAAATCCTAATTCCACAGAAAGTTAATAACAATTAATAATTAATATGATGTATATTAAAATATTATTGGCTATTAATTTATTGAAATAAAACTATTAATTAAAATATAATCAAGTTTAAACTAATCCTAATTCTATATAAAGTTGATAATAATTAAAATATATTATAAAAATATAATTACATATTAGTTATTATCATCTTGTTTATTAAAAATTAAATTTAAAAAACTTTATTTTAGCTACTTTTTAAAAATATTTACAAAAAAAGATATTTAATTTCAATATTTACAACAAGAGTAACCAAATTTTGCAATTAATTCAGTTAAGTACCTAAACTTAAAGAAAATTTGAAAATTGAGTTGCATTTAAAACTTGGATCAAAATCGACCCTTTTATTTGAATAACTAAAAATTTATATTTTCCATTTAGGGAATAATTTGTAATAGCCCGTTTTAGGGTTAAATTGGAACAGTGATTTTGAGATAACGAATCTGAACTACAAATAATTATTGTGATATTGTTTTAAGCTCTACAGTATGATTGAATACTTGTGTGAAAATTTTGTTAAGAAATTTTATCGATAGGGTGTCTAATTTGACTAATAGGACTAAATTGCAATAGGCGCACAATGTGTGTTCTAGAAGCTAGAGGTGCCTAATTGCTATGAAATTTTAAATTAGAGGTCCTTAAATGGTAATTAGACCATTTTATTAATGGACATGGTAGGGTGAAAATTCAAAGTTTGGCATTAAAGGCATTTTGGTCATTTGGGTAATAAAGACAAAAATATCTAATAAAAAGATGTCATCTTCTCCAATTTAGTCCCCTTGTGCCAAATTTGAAGAGGCACCATAGCGATGGCTTTGGCCCCGTTTTTAATGATTTTCATGTTTTTGAGATCCTTGTAACATAATCTAGCTATTTCAAGGACTAATTTAAAAGAAACATGAAGTTTAAAATTTTACCCATGTTAGATATTTGTGTATTTTGACGTCTAATGGTAGAAAATGCATGTTTGGTGTTAGATAACAACTTTTGCTAAGTGATTTTCGGTAAAAATGTCAAAAAGGACTTATTTATAAAAGTTATAAAATGAGTAGTAAAAGTGTGATTAAGTGGAAAATGTAGGCTAATATGAGTATGAAAATGGTTCGACTAGGCTTAGGTTTTGATGAAATTGAATACATTTCATTTTACAAGCCTAAGGACTAAATCGTAAAAATATGAAACACTAGGGGCAAAAATGTAATTTTTCCATAATATGATTTTTGGGCCAAATTGAATAATGTGAGTATTAAATGAGTTAATTTTGTTATTATAGGCCAAGCAAAACGAGGTTCGGACCTAGATCAGGGGAAAAACAAAGTGTTTGACGATTAGGTCCAATTATACTATTTTTATACCGAGGTAATTTCGTTTGTAAATAATGTAATGTTATATTTATGTTTTAAATGCTTTAATATTGTATGAATTTTTTGATTAACTCTTTAGGTGTATTCAAAAAAGTTTCGATAAGCGAGAAATCCCGGTTGAACCTTAGGAATAGAATAGGATACGAGTGACATGTCACTAGGAACACATGTGTATATGTGTTTATGTAATCCGAGTGCTGGTCTTGTACGTCCTACCAGTGGCTGGTTATTCTGGCATATGTTGCGGATACCTAATAGCTTGTGTGAGCAGCACTGTGTAGCTACGTCCTAACTGATAGCTTGTGTAAGCAGGCCCGTGAATAGCTCGAGAGCGATCCTATATGTGCTATGAGATAGAAGGTAGCTTTAGCTACATATATGGCACTTATGTGCAAGATTTTCCAAGTATCCGATAATATTCCAAGTGCTCAATGGGAATGTCAAAGATGTGAAAAGATGTGGTTGTGTTACGAGTTGGTACAGGTATGTACGTAAAACTCATAAGTAATAAACTCGATGGGTGATGAACTCTTGGTAAGGTTGTGATTGAGAAAACTATGACTATGAGATTTTAGTAACATTTATGTTATCTCACATTATATAAATTGCATGATTAAAATGTGGTTAAGATGCTTATTATTTGCACATGAACTTACTAAGCTATATAGCTTACTCCCCTTTCTTTCCATTGTCTTATAGTGTCACCAAGCTAGCTTGGGTTTGGAGACCGTCAGAGATCCATTCACACTATCAACAATTATTTTGCTATTAATGAAATCAACATTTTGAGTTATGGCATGTATAGAGGACTTGGTCATTTTTTTATGTGTCATAATTGTTTTGGCCAAATGTGTTGGCTTATATTGGTTAGAAGTTCATTTTGTATAAGGCCATTTGAAATGAGCCAATATTGGTTTTAAGTATATTCTTATTATGATGCCTTCCATGAATGATATGTTGATGTCTTGGTTGTGGATGTTTAGTTGTATGTATATGTTTGGATTGGTGCTATGTTATGTTGTGTAGTTGTGCGCACTAAAGGGTGGCAAAATGGCTTGGTAAATAGCCTTATCTTTGTCCACACTAGTAGACACACGGGCATGTGTCTAGGCCATGTGTGACATACGGTTTGCCCCACGAGCATGTGTATAGTTCGTGTGTCCCCTGCACCTTAATTTTGAGAAACAAAATGTTCAAAACTGAGCACACGGGAAGAGACATGGACGTGTGTCTGAGCTATGTGGACTACACGGCTTCAAACACGAGCATGTGCCTTGACCGTGTGAAGTCCGCACCTATTTTAGGAAAATTAATTTTACACACGGCCTAGCACATGGGCGTGTGACTTGGCTATGTGATCTCAATTCGTTCATGAGTTTCAAGTCAGAGAGTTACATGGGGTCGGGACACAGGAGTGTCTGACCACATGACCTGCCCACAGGGCATCTGACTCCTGTATAGCAGAAAGATTTTCTATGTTGTGTAAAAATTTCTAAAGTTCTCATTTAGTCCCGAACCACTTTCAATGCACGTTTTGGTCCTCATCGGCTCGTAATAGGGACATTGTGATTGTATATGAATGGTTTTAATTTGGGCACAAATTTATAGCCGAAATTGTATGTTTTTTCTATGATAAGTCAGGTAATGCCTCATATCCTTTTCCGGCGTTGAATACGGGTAAAGGGTGTTACATAATTTCTCGGAAGATTATGTTCAAATCAATTCCTAGGAAAGATTGGAGAGGTCATAAGCGGTCCCGCTTAAGTTCCAATCTCCTAGACATAATTTATTTAAACACATTAATCTCAAACATATACCTCCATTCATTTATTTAAAAAGAAAAATGAGAAAAAAATAAATATATGATAAAATGAACGAGATTTTATCCTGCTCAATTTTATCTCGTCAATAATGTTTTAAGCGCTGAGCGTTGACTTGAAAATTACCTCTCTTACCTTGAAGTTCGACAACTCCATATGGAAAAACTTGGTGAATCATAAATGGAGTGGACCAACGTGACTTTAACTTACCTGGAAAGAACCTTAATGTGGAATTGAATAACAAGACTTGCTGACTTGCTTCAAATTCTCTAACTCGAATGTTCTTGTCATGCCATCTTTTAAGCCTTTCCTTGAATAGTTTGGCATTCTCATATGAAAACATTCGAAACTCTTCTAACTCATTGAGTTGAAGCATTCATTTCTCTTTAGTAAGCTTAACATCCAAGTTGAGTTGTTGAAGAGCCCAGTAAGCTTTGTATTCTAACTCTAAGGCCAGATGACAGGCTTTCCTAAAAACCAACCTATAGGGTGACATCTGTAAAGGTGTCTTGTGTGCAATTCTGTAAGCCCATAAAGCATAGTCTAGTCTTTTGGACCAATTTCGTCGGTTCGGACAAACTACCTTATTGAGTATGCATTTTATCTCTTTGTTTGCTAGTTCAGCTTGCCCATTCATCTGTGGATGGTAAATTGTGGCAACCTTATGCTTTACTCCATGTTTGTTGAGTATCCATTTTAACCATTTGTTCACAAAATGGGACCTTTCATCACTGATGATAGCTCTCGAGGTTCCAAACCTTACGAATACATGCTTCTGCAAAAAACTTCATCACAATCTTAGCATCGTTCGTCCTATATGCCTTGGCCTCAACCCACTCAGACACGTAGTCTACTGCTACCAATATGTACTTGTGACCAAAAGATGGAAGGAAAGGACTGAGAAAGTCAATACCCCAAACATCGAATAATTCTACCTCAATTATGATTGTTCAGGGCATCTCATTTCTGTTGGTATTGTTTCCAACCTTCTGGCATCGATCATAACTTTTTACGCAAGAATACGCATATTTGAATAGCATTGGCCAAAAGAATCCGGCTTGCAATACCTTGGCTGTAGTACGTGTAACTCCAAAGTGTCCCTCACTCGGAGCTGTGTGACAATGATATAAAATCTTATGTACTTCATCTTCTACCATGCGTCTCCTGATCATTTGATCTGTACACTTTCTGAACAAATATGGTTCTTCCTAGAAGTAGTACTTCACATCGTGAAGAAACTTTTTATTTTGTTGATATGACTTATCAGGAGGCATCAAACCACAAGCCAAATAGTTAGCAAGATCAGCAAACCAATGAGTATTATGGACATGATTTACCTTAAGTATGTGCTCGTCTGAGATGTCTCCTGAATGGGTATAAGTGGATAATTTCCTTCTTGCAACTTCAATCTAGATAAGTGATCTGCTACTTGGTTTTCTACCCCTTTTCGATCTTAAAATTCTAAATCGAATTCTTACAGTAGAAGTACCCATCGGATCAATCTCTGCTTAGTGTCTTTCTTGGCAAGTAAATACTTAATTGCTAAATGATCCGTATAAACTGTTATTTGGGTACCTACAAGATAAGATCAAAACTTGTAAAAAGCAAACACAATAGCAAGTGGCTCTTTTTTTGTTACCTTATAATTCAGTTGAGCTCCTATCAGAGTTCGACTTGCATAGTAGATGGGATGAAAATTTTGTTCCTTCACTGGCCCATCATAGCTCCTATCATAAATTCACTTGCATAACACATCAATTCAAATGGAAAATCCCAGTCCGGTGTGACGATAATGGGTGCCAAAACTAACCGATTCTTCAAATCATTGAAAGCTCTTAAGCACTCATCATTAAATTTAAACATCGTGTCCTTCTCCATAACTTGCATAAGGGTTTAGCAATTTTGGAGAAGTCCTTGATAAATCTCTAATAGAAACTGACGTGGCCTAAAAATCTCCTAACACCCTTCATAGATGTTGGAGGTGGGAGTTTCTTAATAACATTTGCCTTTGCTTTATCTACCTCGATCCCATGTCTCGTTATCTGTTGCCCTAGAAAAATACCTTCTCGTACCATGAAATGACACTTTTCCCAATTAAGTACGAGGTTTGTTTCTTCACATTGCCTTAGTACCTTGGATAGATTGGCTAGGCAAGCATCATATGTATCTCTGAATACTAAAAAGTCATCCATAAAAACTTCCAAGTACTTCTCAACCATGTTAGTAAGAATTGACATCATACTTCTTTGAAATATAGCAAATGCATTACATAAACCAAATGGCATGCTTCTAAATGCAAATGTAGCATACGACCATGTGAACGTTGTTTTGTGTTGATCCTTCAGTGCTACTGTGATCTGATTATACCCCAAGTATCCATCGACAAAATTGTAATAGTCTCGACCCGCGAGTCTATCCAGCATTTGATCCAAGAATGGTAAAGGACAATGGTCTTTCCTAGTCCCCTTATTCAGCTTTCGGTAATCGATGCAAAATTTCCATCTCGTAACTGTTCTAGTCTGTATTAATTCATTATTCTCTTTCTCAATGACCATAATACCTCCTTTCTTTGGCACGCACTGGACCAGACTTACCCACGAACTGTCTGAGATGGGATAAATTATACCTGCATTTAACCACTTAATGATTTCTTTCTTTACTACGTCCTTCATGATGAGGTTCGGTCTTCATTGTCTATCAATCATCCCTTTCTCGCCATCTTCTAGGATGATCTTGTGCATGCATACAGACGGACTAATGACACGAATATTGGCTATAGTCCATCTAATAGCCTTCTTGAATTGTTTCAATACTAAGATGAGTTTCTCTTTTTTCTCTTCAGTTAACTCCGCTGAAACAATCACAGGTAAAGTAGAAACATTACCTAAATAAACATATTTTAAATGTGAGGGAAGTACCTTCAGTTCTAATTTAGGTGACTCCTCAATTGACGCTTTTGACTGGACATAATCTCTACTTTGTAACTCTAAAAACTCAAAGTGGGATTGTGAATTAAATCCCCTTTGATTAGCTTCTAGCAAAGCTAAGTATTCATCCCCTTCTTCATCACTTGGAGGGTTTGATGTCAAAATTTGCTCCAACGGGCCTTCAACATAGTTGAGTTCCTTTTCAATGATTAATTCCTTTAACTCAGATACTACAGAACAATCATCACCTACGTCAGGAAATCATAGAAACATAAAAGCATTAAATGTTACCAGATTTTCCTGACTACGCATAGTAAGCTCACCCTTCTGTACATCAATAAAGGTCCTTCTAGTTGCTAGAAAATGCCTTCCTAGGATGATTGGCGCCTTTTTATCTACTTTAAAGTCTAGAATAACAAAATCAGTAGGGAAAATAAATTTATCTACACATACCAATACATCCTCGATTTTTCCTTTTGGATGTGCTAAAGATCGATCTACTAATTGAAGTGAACCTGTAGTAGGCCTAACTTCACCTATGCCCAACTTCCTAAATATAGACATCGGCATCAAGTTAATGGTCGCACCCAAATTTCATAGTGCCTTACCATAATACGTTGCTCCGATGTTGTAAGGTATGGTAAAACATCTAGGATCCTTCAACTTTAGGGGTACTTTTTCTTGAAGATATGCACTGCATTCCTTCGTCAGGGCTATCGTCTCAAATTCTCCTAGCCTTCATTTCTTCGACAAGATATCCTTCATTTGTTAAAGTGCTTCTACTAATAGAATGTTGATATGAAATTGCTTCAGTATGTCTAGAAATTCCTTGAACTGGACTTTCTACTTTTGCTTATGAAGTCTTTAAGGGTAGGGTGATAGAGGATTCTTTACTGGAACTATTGATTCATCTTATGTGGCAATTTTGCATTTAACAAAGTCTTTAGTTTATTAGAATTGACTGGTTCAGGAGTTACCTTATCAGATTTTACAGATTCTGGTTCCAGTGAAGCTGGAATTTCAACTCTTGGTTGAACTTCCACTGAGTCTTGAGCATCAGCTGGCTCTTCTTCAACTTTGACAGTGTTAGGCTTTAACATCTTTACGCTTCTTAATGTCAATGCTTTACAATGCTCTTTCCCCAGATTTTTTGGATTCTCTATATCATTAGGCAAAGCACCTTGTGGTTGGTTCCTAACTTCAATTGCAAGCTGGCCCATTTGGTTCTCCAAGTTTTTCAATGTGGCTACTTAGTTTTGGATCAAGCCATCATTTTTGGCTATGTATGCCTTCAACAAGTTTTCTAAGCCATTGGAAGATTCAGCTTAAGGTTGCTTCTGAACTTAGGTAAAAATAGGTGGCTAGGTCGATCTACGTTGGGCATAAGTGCTACTGGGTCTAGCCTCTTGGTTACTCCAAGAGAAATTAGATTGGTTTGATGGGTTGTAAAAATTGGATTGCAGCCCTTGCCTTCCTCTGTTATGGTTCTGTTACCCATGTAATACACGAATTCTGGGTTAGATGGACATTCTTTGAATGAATGTTCTTCCCCACAATAACATAAGCTATACTTTCAAATTGATTGAGTGGTTGTGCTGCAAAATTGTTAAACCTATTAGTGGTAAAATTTTTAAGCATTGAGGATATTGAGGATACCTGAGATGCAAGTGAAGTGAGAGCGTCCACTTCATGTACTTCAGTAACTCATCTTCTTAACGCTGCTCGATTGGTTGGCCACTGATAATTATTACTGGCAATCCTCTCAATGATTCCATAAGCCTTGTTATAAGACTTAAAAAGGAGAGCACTATTACCAAAATCGTCCACTACCATTCTCGTGTGAGCATTGAGACCATTATAGAATGTATCAAGTTGGATGCAATACGGGATTCCATAAAAAGGGCACTTCCTTAATAATTCTTTGTACCATTCCCATGCCTCATACGAGGACTCGTCATCCATTTTTTGGAAAGTAGGGATATCATTTCTCAACTTAGCATTCTTGCTAGGCGGGAAATACTTCATAAGGAATCTTTTTGCTAACTCTTGCTATGTGGTAATGGAATGTGTTGGCAATGAGTTCAAATAGGCTCGAGCTCTGTCTCTTGGCGAATATGGGAACAACTTTAATCGTAGTGCATCTTCAGGTACTTTGGTTAGCTTAAAAGAATCGCTCACCTCCATAAACAGTGCTAAGTGAAGGTAAGGATCTTCGATAGGCATTCCACTGAATTGGCCCATTTTCTGAAACATTTTGAACATAACTAGCTTCAGCTTGAATTGTTGTGCCTCAATTTAAGGTCTCCTAATACCCGAATTAAGATCATGAAACATTGGCATGTCATACTGTCTTAGAGCTTTATCCCTGTCATCAGCATTAAGGATAGGATTTTGAGCAGGGTTTGCTCCATTTCCTTGATTCAGATTTTCGTAGTTCATCTCTTCGGTCCTTCTTTGAACTACTTGCCTTCTTCATTATCGAAAATTTCTTTCAATCGCGAGGTCTACGAGGAGTAAATCAATAATTCGATCAATACTCATAAACACCTGAAACAAGAAAAATTAATTAAGTTAAAATTGAACAAAAAAATAAACCAAAATGAAAAATTAACAAATTCACAAATTCACAAATAATGACCTTTAAAACAGTCCCTGAAAACAGCGCCAAAAACTTGGAATGATGCAAATGTACAAGTGTACATAATAGCAACAAGTAATAAAGTGACAAGTAAATGTCGAGTAATCATACCCACAGGGACTGTGTAAGAAAATTATTTATGAAATGAAATTCAATCACTCTGGTGATTAAAAATATTTTGATTTTGAGTAAGTGATTAAAAATTAAATTTAACTATGTAAAATAAAATAAAAGTTCCAATGCACGATTCCAAAAGATGATTTTAATCAAGATACATAATTGTGTTAGATTAATTACATTTCTTAACTTAATATTACTAAAACAATGTTTATGTTGTTACAAATAAATTCACAATAACTTGGTAATTTGTTAACTATAGCACATACAGACTTACTAAAGTAACTAATCTCTTGAATATATCACTATGCCAATTCAAACAATTAATCAAGTTAAATAAGCAAATAAAAGATTAAGTGAGGTAACAATTTATACCGACATTGAAACAGTTTAATCACAATAACCTTGCAAGTTATGCAAGGCTAATGTACCATTTAATACTGTCGCTCATTTAACCCTTAACTACCTTAGAAGATTAAACATGCACTGATTAAATATTATGTCAATTAATTAAAATTTCAACACGATTAATAATTAATTCATTAGTTACCTCACAGTTGTAATGCAAGAATAACATAATCATCGTTTTACTTAATCAAACAATTTACCAAGACCTATAACAACACAAACATAATTTTAGTAACTTAAATGGACGAAATGCAATAAACCTAAAAAGAATTTAATTTAAGCGATGCTAATTAAATTATGTCTAACTCCCAAACCCGGCATAGACGTTATGGCTAGATTGGGAAGGCTACATTAGGCACCGAAATGGCTAAGCTAACTTACGTTATTTTTGAAGACCATAAATAAACTCATTTTAGAGAAAACTGTAGTTTTACTTTAAGCTAGCTTAAAAGCATTCAGTCATTAGGTTGTGTACACATAGGATTCATTTTATTATTGATGGGGTCGTTTTAGAAAAATCATTTGTTGGTCACTCTTCTTTAAAAAAAAACTAAATGTGAAACTGATGCAGTGGAAAAACCATTTTTCAAGTCATTTTGGAAACTTAGTTGTCTTATCGATTTGTTTTTCAAAACAAGTTCCTTTGCAATGTAGCAGAAACTAGGGAACAATATCAAATTTTACTTAAGCTTGATATCATGCATTATCTGGTTATTATGCTTGATTAATACTTATTAATCCCCAAAAGAAAAGTTACCAAGCCATAAACCAGAATAATTAAAAATTACAAGCCAAAACCAATAAAGATTGATTAATACTTATTAAGCTCAGTATGAATTGAACAATTGTTTAAACAGACAAAAACATCAAAGACAATGAAACATATTAGCATTAACAGAAGAAAACGGATCCACCAAAGGAATTTCATATCATTACATAGCCACTATCAAATTGATGTCAAATGGTGTATGAGCATGGGACATCATTCATGCGAGTAATAATCAATAATTTTGATACCATTCAATACAACACATATCATAAATAAATAACATTCGAATATGTCATGAGCATGATGCAATGCAAAAAGGTTCCTACCCATACATCCGCTACACACCACGAGTTCCTTAGAACCCATCATCCAAACTCCAAAACATTATGGGCTTAAGCTCATCATGGTTAAAACCACTGATAACAATATGCAAAAAATTCTGCTAATAAAAGTAAAGACAAGCTGCCAGTAAAAATGCGATAAATCGCCATTCCCCTCAGTACTCTAGGTCCAGTGCACTGACTATGAAAATGCAGACTTAATATGCCGCCGGTACTCCATAGAACTCTTTCGTCAACCACAAAATCCTAACCCAAGGCATATGCAATATGTCATACAATCTCATACATAATCATATCTTAAAACTTTTCACATTCATTTGACATGCTTGGCATGTCCTAAATAATCACATACTTTCAGTAGATGGAAACAGTGTTTTAATCTTTCAAATTACCATTGTGTTGGTATCAATCAATATCATTCAATTTCACATACTTTATGGATTTTCATTATGCATAAATAGCACCCTTGTAACACCCCAAACCCGGCCCAGACGTTATGGTCGGATCTGACATGCCACATCAAAGCATTCAAAACATTTTACATTGTTGATCCAAAAAAAACTTACTTAGTGTTTTAAAAGATGATTTCATTATAGGTTAAAGTGGATGGAAGCTGTGCACCAGGTAGGAAACCGGAAAAGAGGAGGTGAGTCCATCGGACTGCTTAAGTACCAAGCTCCCTTCAGATCCAATCCTAGACATGCACACCGCCATTGCCACACCTTAACGTCATGTATATTTCTAGGAAACCAATTTGATTAAGTCTTTTTTAGGAAAAGTGATTAATTTTGGAAAATATCTTCATTGCGGAAGTTTTTCTTGTTGTTGTGTTATTTTGAAATCAATTACTGTTTTTGAAAACGCGCCCTAAAGCTATCCAATTCCAACAGTTAATATAAGTAATACCTATCTTAATAAAACATATCAAAACCATCAAAAATAATTAAGCGGCCTTATTACAACTTAAAACCCAAATCATAAAAATAAAAGAAAAGATGTCCAATTCACCGGAAGAAAACAGGAATTTACAGAACATGTGGCCACTCCGAATTCCCTCACAGCTCCAAGCCCACTATGGTTGGGGTTTACCTACGTGGATAAAAATTAAGGGGTGAGTTTGAGAAAACTCAGTGTGTAAAATAACCCAACCATAGTCTAAATCAGCTCAAACCACAGAAACAGAATAAGTTGGCCTTAGCCCAGAACAGAAATTCAGAATAAAGCCCATAGGCCCATAATAGAACAGAACATTTATTACATGTTTATGCAGAAACCCAACCCAGATTCATCCATAACACCCCCGTACCAGCCTTACACCATGTGGGGAGGCTACTCGACCCACCCAACCGCTACACACCACAGAAATAAGCAGCATGGCTGCCAGAACAGATAATGTGACAGAGTCACCAGATACAAATAATCGTGGCAGAGCCACCAGAACAGATATATGTGGCAGAGCCACCAGATCAGATAATCGTGGCAGAGCCACCAGAACAGATATATGTGGCAGAGCCACCAGATCAGATATTTGTGGCATAGCCACCAGGACACTTCCTCCATAATATAACCCATGTCCCCATGCAACAGAAATAATATGTCATGGCATACGTATACAAAATCAGAACATCATGCTTTTCAGAAAAAAATAACCTTGGGGGTATAACGGTAATTTTGCATACATAGAGGTGTTCAAGTAATTTCACTATTCTTAAGGTTTTCATACATAACATAGCCATTTACGTACGATCAGAAACACTTACTGTGTTTTCTTACCAACTTGGGCCTGTTGGCCCATTATCCCGTTTTTGGGCCATTAAGCCCAAAAACATCGAAATGCACGGAATCGCGCACTCTACAGTCTTATCACTTTAATTTACCATATACATCAAACTATTAATCTCATGAGCATTAGCACACTCGCAAGATCTCAAAATACTGGCTTTTCGGCTTTTGCCGATCTAGTCTATAAGAGGGTGTTAGTTACACACCTGTTTGCGACAATATGCTGACGAGATCCACACACGAACCGCCCACAATTGGATTGCTAACACGTTAATCTAACTATTCAAATACGAACTACGTATTAACCCCTTACAATATTCGGCCAACCACACCTACAGATCAGAGTAAGCTTATAAGAAATCAATAAGCAACTCATTAACAAGTTTTTGTCAGTGTTTACCACATAATCATAATTTCACTGCAAGTTGTCTTCCTGAGCAACAGTCACTAAATCATTTATAACTAGAGCTACAAAACTCCAAATAAAGTGCCGTTAATTTTCCCTGAAAATAGACTCATATATCTTCTATCCATAAAATTTTCAGAATTTTTGGTTTAGCCAATAAATACCAGATGTTTCTCAAAGTTTCCCATGTTTCACTGTTTGACTAATCTGACCACTCTTCATTACGAATCAAAAATCTCATTTTACAAAATTCAAAATATGTTCTTGTTTATTTCATTTGAAACTAGACACAATAATATTTAATTACATAATTTATTCAACTTCTAATTCATCTCCCACAATTTATGGTGATTTTCCAAAGTCACATTACTGCTGTTGTCCCAAACAGATTTATTACCAAATCACTCTTTCACACATACCTTGCATGCATGTTATTTAAACATGTATATCACCAATCAATCATCACATATCTATGATTTTACTTAAGTATAATCTCCATTTCATCATTTTAAAGCACAACATGTTAGCCGATTTTTCCCTTTAGCATCTAAGGCACATGCATGCTCATTTGTTTGGCTCAACTTCACCTATCTTCCATTTTTCATCAAAAGAACATGAAACAACAACCATTTCCTTCATTTTAATTCATGACTAAATGCTCACAACACAACTAAAAGCCAAAATATGCTTCAAGAGTTAAGGTAGAATCAAGAAGAACTCATGAACATCAAGATAGGAGCAAACTACCATGAACTTACCTTCAATTTTCTTCCCCAAGTGACCGAACATTCAAGAGCTTTCTCCTCTCCTTTCTCTTCTCTAACTTTCGGCTCTGATGAAAAAAGATGGACAAAAATTTGTTCTTTTCACCCCTTTTTATTTTAATAAAATTTTATATTTCATCCATTTAATTCTTTAATACAAAAGACATGAAATGCCCATCATGGAACATTTACCTAAACCATTATCATGGAACATTTACCTAACCCATTATCATGGAATATTTACCTAATCCATTATCATGGAACATTTACCTAATCCATTATCAATTTGTACCATGAATTATGGATATCAAGTGCTCATATTGTCTACAACAACATGATGGCTGGCCACTTCATGTAAAATGGGAGGTTTGTCATGCAAATCCTCCTATTTTGCACTCCTATTTATTTGGCCACTTCAATTTAGCCTATAGCATTTTCAAACATTTTCACATAGGTCCTATTTCATAATTTCACCCCCTTTTCTTATGGAACAAAAATTAACTAAAATTGTCGGGTTCTATCTTAAGCTTGGGCCTTCTAGAGGCCCACTAACATAATTAAACCTATGCCAACATTCACAGAATTCCCAAAAATTGGGACGTTACAACCCTTTTCAGTACAAAATATAAAAAATATCTCATGCTTTTAAATCATATATTATATCATTCAGTCAAACATTCTCATATCTCATAACCCAAATATGCAATTACAATCTCAGTCAAACATTTATACTATCAAACTAGCAATTTTGCTAACATGTCAATATTTAAGGCTCAAAACATACCTAGTTCAACCACTCACAAAATCAATAATTCGACTATTAAGCGAATACAATTAGAAAGCTAATTTATCAAATATAACATTATATTTAACATTTTTAAACAATTTTATGAGTTTAGTTTTCGTTTCCTCGCAGCACACTAGGGAATCTTCCAATTTTCCTTAATAATTTCTTAAATGAAACTAAACCAAAATTCAATATAAATACAATAAATTTACCATTAAAACAGCCCCCAAACACCCACTTATGAGTTCAAATCAATCATTGAAATTATTACTATTTTATGAATCTAAACTAGTTAGGTTCCTTACATTGTATCGATGCGAACCGTATGTACAATCATTCTTCGCCTTTACGGATGATTTGGGGCGTTTGGGTCTGAACCTAATTCAATAATATACTAGAAAATAAGTAGCTACTTAATTATTAAATTCCTTCATTTAATCAATTCATAACCTTTACCCAGCAACTATGTCAGAATAACAATCTAGTTACCCTTAATTGCACTTACGCTTCACGATTTGTGGGTTTCTAATGGCCAATCGATCAAGAACATTTTTCCATAATTGAAATGGGTTTAAAATCTGATTAGTAGGGTTAAAAAACTCAAATTAAGACTGGAAAAATATAAGCAAGAATCAAGAAACAAAACATCCCCCTTTCTTGCACATAGGCGCACGCACCACCACCCATGGTGGCCAAATTTGGGGCTGAATTTTAAAATAGTTTTTGGTCTCATTAAAATATAGAAAAATAAATTTGAAATAATATAAAATCCACCAAATTCTAGATCTGAAAATTTTGGTTATTAATTAACAAAATTAATCAAGAAATTAAAGAGAAAAGAGACATTACCCAAACTAGTCGAGAGAAACGACAATGGCACTTTCTTGGCAATGTTCGGTATCGATCTTGGAGTTCAAGACTTTAGATTTGGGGCTGATTTTAATGAGGAAAAATGAAAAAAATATGGTGGGGAACATGTTAACATATCTTGTGGCAAAAAGAAAAAAGAAAGAGATGGTAAAATTAGGTGTAAGGGACAACAACAATGGAGGAAAGAAAACAAAATTAAAATCAAAGAGAAGGAGAGGAGGAGAGGAACATCTAGGGAAATGATGAGGATGATTAAAGGCTGATTATTAGTGAAAAATTAATATTTATACATAGGCTAACTAGGCTTGGATGGCCCACACATTAAAATAAGGGGTTTTTTTCAAAAAAATTAAATTATTTGTATGGGAATGGAATTGAAGTTAGGTGTAAGAGCCCAAATTTGACCTGGCTGAAAACCAAATAAAAAGGGATAAATAAATAAACAATTTAATAGTCCAAGTCCTTTTACAGCCCAAAAGTTAAAACCCAACTAGCCTAAACCCAAACCCAAATAGACCCGTTACACCTAGCAGACCCATTTACACCCTTGACCCAAACAGAATACCAAGCCCAAATCAAAATGGCCCAAAAGCCCAAGAGACTTTAGGAAACAGGAAACCCTAGGGTTTCCTGAAGACTACAGCATCGCAGCAGCTTTTGGAAGCCTCGGGGAGCATCTGTTCAACTCCCCAAATCGAGGCCATCAATGCACACTGGCGTGCCATCAATGCGTTGTCCGATAGCTTGTCCCTCTCACGATTGTTCAGCGCCGTGATCACAGGCCTCACCTCCGACCTGGGTACCTCCGTTGACGCCGATATCCCCGCAAAAGAGGCTATCTCGTGGTCATCAGTGCACAAATGGGTATTTTCCGAGATTCGAATCCATGACAGTAAGCCCAGCCACCGAAATCTTCCCGAGTCACCTGCAAGAAAAGGAAACAAACAGCAGATACACAAAAAAGGGCAGAGCAAGGAAAGGAAAGAAATCAAAACAAAAAGGGCAGTAGATATACTAGAACAGGAAATGGAAAGAAATCCTCCGATTTCTTTCCAAAATAGACAGTAGTTTAAAGCTATAAAGCTTATCGCAAATCTGTAAAGGAGACACATAGAAAAAAGCTAATATACAGAGGCATAGGAAAACACATCACAAAAAAGGCATTGTACACCAAACCTTTGCAATAAAATTTTAGAAGGTGATTATTTTTCTTTTTTTTTTCTCTTGTTTTGTTTTCCCTTCTTTTCATGAATATATAAATCGTTTTTAAAGAAAACAGTAATATTTAAAAGAAAAAGGGGTTACCTGTGGAAGGACAAGGGTTCGACCACCATGTGGGGCAGTGTTCGCATCGGCGCGTGTAGCGCGTGTGGTTGAATTGGTCGAAGGCCGAAGGCCGAAGGCCAAAACCAGACCTCTCTCTCTTCCCCTATTCAGAGAGTTTCGAACTTTTTTTTAAAGAATGGTGTAAAATTATTTTTAAAGCTTAAAATTTAACTTATATAGCTCGGAAGAAACGGTGTCGTTTTGGCTTAAGTCAATAAGCCTAAAATGACATCGTTTTAAGACCTGAGGATCCGCGTGTTGACCGATAACCCAGGAAGGATCCGCGTGTTTTTGAAGATTGGGATAATTACCCAATTAGTCCCTCCACGCTTTTTATTTACAATTTTTTATTTTATTATGATTTAGCCCTGATATTCTACTTCAGTTTTAATTTAGTCCTTGTAGTAAATGTTTTAAGTCTTGGATTAAAACGACGCCGTTTAGGGACAAGGGAAAATTTCCTTATGAGTCCCTAAGATTTTAATCGCCATTTCAATTAGGCCCGATCTCAGTTTTTTTTTTAAAAATAGCCATTGATTTTTGTTTATATTTAATTTTAGTCCCTTTTACCCATTTTAATTTATTTATAACCTATTTTTTATTATTTTATTATAAGTATACATATAATATATTTTATAATTATTAGTTATATGTTATTATATTATACTATTTCATGTTTTTTTTTCTATTGTTATGTTAATACATATATTCTAACATATATCATTACTTATTATTTATTATAGTATATTTTTATCACATAATGTTCATATATCCTTATACTATTCTATTATTTTACATTTTAATAATATACTATTTCATATTATTATTTATTATATATTATTTTACAGAAATTATTATTATTTTACATTATTATCTATATATTTTTTATTAATTATTTGTACATATTATATATTATTTGTACATATATACACTTTCATATTATAAGTTATAGCTATTTTTATACTATTACAATTTTTTTATTTTTATTCATATGTTAATAATTTTTTTACTTATACTCTATCATTATATATTTTGAAGATATTATAATATTATAATACATATATTTCATCATTAATTACTTATTATGCTAAAATTACATTAAAAGTATTTTTTCTTATACATTATTTTTTGAAACAACATATTTTTAAATTCTGTTATTATATATTACATATTGTATAATCAAATACTATTTTAAAATTATTATTAAATATCATATTTTTATTATATGTATATTTTGTTAACAATTATTCACCTTATATTGTATTTTATATTTATTAATTCTTTTATGTATTTTTATATTCGATATTACAGTTCATGAACATGAACATTGATATTGTGTTACTCTTTTTTGTATATCATGCATTGTCTATGTATTACTGTGTATGTTTGTATGTTTTGTTTATTCATTCTCAATACATGCTATATATATCTTTGTATGTATATTGTTAATATTTTCCATGTATATATGATTTTTATATGTATGTATCTAATGCAAGACCTTTATATTATTGCCATCATTTTGTTTAAATGCATGTATTATTTACCTACTACAATATATGTTACTATGCATGATTTATAATACAATACAATTCCCCACGCATCATTTTAAGGCCCCAAAGTTTTCAAAAAATATAAAGGCAATGCTTGGTGTTTGGAAATTTCGAGAAAGTAGTGCCCTAACTTATTGGGTTGCAACTTTTCTCGTTAAGTTCGAATAATCAAGTACCCTTCTTAGTTTTTAAATGTTTGCAAAACGTGAGCAACTATCTTGGAATTGCAAAGCAATATGTCCTAACTTATTGGATGTAGTGTTTTGTTGTTTCGAGATGGGGATTTCTAAAAAGCTAACTTAGTGTCAATACTTTGATACGAGTGAACTCTAATTTACAAAAAAATCAAAATATTCTAAAAGGGATGGCATCTTAAAATTTTTGAATCTCCGACATTAAAGACACATGATAATCAATTAGGTACCAATTTTTGGGCGTTACGAGGGTGCTAACCCTTCATCGTACGTAACCGGCTCCCGAACCCATTTTCTAATTTCGTAGACCAAAACTAATGATTTTAAAACAAAATGTTTTAAAGGTGATCCAATCGCACCTAAAAAGATTGGTGGCGACTCTTGTTTTCATTTTTTAAAGTCGATTCCCATTTTCAAAAACTCGATTTAAAAATGGTCTCGACATTAGGACCTCGTGGATAAATTCACTAATGTTTAACCATCAAATTAATAACTCATTCTTCATATAATTTTGAAATATTTATTTTAAAAAATAAGACATGTCACAAACTAATGTTTAAGGAAAAATTTGCAAAATAATAAAAACGGTGTGAGAGAATGGATTTTAACTTGGGTTTCAAGGAACATTTCACTAAAACTTAACCAAGAAACTAATACCTCATTTATGTCCTAAAAATGCATAGATAACCTCAAAAATTAAGGCATCACCACTCTCTCTTGATTCACAACCCGGTTCTACTAAACCCCCATTTTGGGGATGTTACATTAAGAAAAAATAAACATAACAAATATTCATAGACATGTTTATAACAACAACAATAAAAGTTAAATGATAGGAAACTAGAGTCAAATCTCTTGTTTCTCAGAAGTCTGACTAGTTTGCTCCTCTCCTTCTTCTCCGCTCATTCTTACTAAACTGAGGCTTCTACAAGCAATTGAATGCTACTATCGATGGTGGTTGAAGGTATCTTTTCCAAGAGGGAAAATCGGCAAGGGAATGGAAGGGAAAAGTGGAAAACAAAGGAAGGTTTGGAAGAGAGAAAATGAGAGAGGAGTGAAGAATGAAAGGTGTGAGAGGTGTGTGGAATGAGTTGCAAAGGGGGTATTTTTAGGTGGTATTGGATGCTAAAAATAGCAAAAAAATCAGCAGCCATAGGCCCCCCTTGGCCGGCCACACATGTGGCAAGTTTGAATGTTTCAAAGTTGCTAAATTTAGCTAGGGGCAAATTTACAAAAGCTTGATAAGTGGACAGGTTTGAATACAATTCCAAGGAAACTTCAAGGGCTGATTTGCAAGTCAAATAATTAGCTAATTTGAGCTGATTGGGTCAGGATGTTGGATGGTTTTGGGCAGCCCTTTTTCTTGATTGGATCGATTTTCTTGGTTCAACACAACTGGGCCTCCTTTCATAATTTAATTAATAATAATTATTTAACCCAAAATAAATTGGATTAAAATTAAAATTAATTATATTATGAATTAATATTCATAATTTTGAATGTCATAGGTTGAAAAATTAATTAGCCTCGATGCTTCAAAAATGCTCCCCAGTTTTGTGCTTCTAACAGTGTCTACTGAGCTAATTTTCACCCTTTGTGCAAATCTGTCAAAAATAAATCAAAATTTATAAAAATTAATTATAAAATTAATTAAAATTAAATATGTTAATAATTTAAGTACAATTTAATCATTTTATAATTATATTGTATTTTCAACAAGAATTACACCGAAACTGTATGAATTTGAGTTAAAAAGGGTATGAAAAAGAAAGTATACTTTTGTGTTTCCAGTGCGCAGTGTCCTGAGGTGGTTGAAAAGGGTTGCCTGCATCTTTCCCTTCCAATCTCTATTCAGCCACATCCTTCTAATTTGCCTAAGGATCTCTGACCACCCTTTTGCCCTGACAAAATTTCACTCATTTATTTCTTGCTGCTCATCTTGCACCTGCCAATACCATAAAACACAACCCTTTCATGAGCAATTAAAAGCAACTAATATTTAAAAGCAACCCAAGTTCTAATGCAATGCTAAAAATACTAATGAAATGTCCTAAAATGCAACTAGATATACTTAAGCACAGGCAATTAACTAGGTTCAAAGGTATAAAATATAATTCTTTTCAAGATTTATCAGTTGTTTGGACCAACATTGCACTCGCGAACCGTGGATTTACCACTAGAGCGTCTATGAACTCTTGTTGGTAAAGATTTTCATGGTGTTATAAGATTTGATCATACAAAAGCTGAGTATTAGGTTGAATGTGTTGAGAAAATCCTTGAGTTAATGGTGTGTTCTGATGATGAAAAGCTAGGATGCAGTATGTCCTTACTTATCGGTGAAACCCATCTTTGTTGGAATACCTTGAAGTAGGAACTGCTAGGAATCAGTTGACATGGGAGTTTTTCTTAGGAACTTTGAAGAAGAAATTCATGGGTGAGCAGTATTTGAAAGCTTGCAAGCATGAATTCATCAACCTTGTGCAAAACGAGCTATTTGTGACTAATTGTGCGATTGAGCCAGTACACAGTAGAGACGGTCTCACAAGAGAAGGATCATTGCTAGAGGTTTCAATTTGGTATACATTGTGATATCAAACTTTACCTGTCACAATATTGCGAACTTCAACAAGTTAGTCAAAAAGCCAAAGTTATTGAGGAGATTAAGGCTCCGCGAACTAGAGGTTGAGCTAGGAAGCAAGTTTCTGGGTGAGTGTCCAAGAGGGATCGTGACTCCCAAAATTCAGGCAAGAATGTTAAGCGAAGCTTCAGGACAAATCGTCTACGATAAAGGAACAGCACTAGGGATGGAAAGGAGGATTAGCACAAGACTGTGAGCTGGCCATTTTACGAGCATTGTGATCGAAGACAACCTGGAGAATGTCATAAGACTACTGAGGGTTGTTTCAAGTGCGAATCCAAGGAACACTTGGTTAAAGATTGCCGAAACAAGCAAGAAAGACCGCAAGTACAGAGTGAGACCCCTACTCAAGTGCGAACAGGGGTTCATGGAAGAGAAAGAGACAGTGAAGGTGAATGGGCAACAGACTTTAGCTCACACTTTTGTGACCAAAGATGAGATAGAAGACCTCGCACAAGTCTATAATGTGAGAGAAACCCATGAGAAAGGGCCACTGATGTCATTACAGGTACCTTCACTCAGTGAACTATTCCTTTATTTTCCTTGATTGAATCTAATTCCACACACTCGTGTGTTTTGAAGGAACTAGCTAGTGAATTAGGAATTCTAGTCAAAACCATAGATATAAGGGTGAGACTATCACTAGTTCATTTGGAGATAATGTGTTGGTCAATAGAGTGTATCGTAGGTGTCCACTAATGATTCAAGGTCAAGTTTTCTATGCAGACATGATGGAGTTGCCCTTCTAGGGGTTTGACGTGATTTTGGGAATAGATTGGTTGATTAAGCATAAAGTCAAAATTGATATTGAGCTGAAAAGAGTCACTTTACGAAGCAGCAAAGGCAAAGAAGTTGTGGTGGTTGGTGAGCGAACTCAGTTTATGTTTAATGCGGTCTCAGCAATGAAAGCAGAAAATTTGCTAGGAAAAGGATGCAAAGTTTATCTCACATTGGTGAAGGGTTCGTAGAATAAAGCGAAAGGGGTTCGCTAGATGTGAACTATGATAGACTTTCCTGATGTGTTTCCTAATAAGTTACTTGAGTTACCTCTAGAATGCAAAGTGGAGTTCTCCATTGAACTATATCCTGGTAGTTCACCAGTATCTATCACACCATATTGCATGACGCCCAAATAGCTTAAGGAATTGAAGATATGAGATGCCACACCACCGTCTCATGTCATATACAACAAGTAAACGTTCATTCTAAACGAAATGTATTCCATTTTAGTATTCGTATAGGTTTAAAGCCAATTATACTTGTTAGTTATCAATGTTACATGCTAATCGTACATCAAATAGTCTTAAAATAATAATTAAACATGCATAAGGTCCATTTAACAAAATTTCCCAAAATTGATACATAGGTATCGATAATAAAGGAGTGGTATGATATTTTCTTTAAGTGGTATCGATACCACATGAAAAATCGATACCAGACTTGTATTATGTTTCTCACCAAAATTCCCAAACATCGAAAACTATTGGTGCCTTTTACAAGGTATCGATAAATATACCCCGAGTATCGATACCAAATCTACATTCTGACTCCATGCACTTTTGAAGTTACAAAGGTATCGTTTTTTCAAACCAAATATCGATACCTCTGGTCTAGACCACAAATTCTCAACATACATCAACATTCAATAAATTCTCAACATACATCAACATTCAAACCATTCGAACTTAATCCTAAATAACATGATTCATTCACCTAGTTAAAGAAACATCAAAATATCTGACATAGCAATCCCAATATGTAACACCCGTAACCCGTGTCTGTCACCGGAACAGGGTTATGGAGTGTTACCGGGAACCTCCGAAAAACTTTTAGATATTTCTTGTAAATTACTTTTCATTAACCAAGATCATTGAAAACGTCCCTTGATTGGACCCTCGAGGCCCAATACGAGCATTAGAATCAAGTTGGGAATTAATCGGGAACTCTGAGAATTTTTCGTGACATTTCAAAATTTTTCCAAGGTGCAGGGCTCACATGCCCGTGTGGTCCAAGGGACACGCCCGTGTGACCCTAGGACACACCCGTCCTGGAGGCTGTGTAACTCTTTGACTTGTGCAAATGGCCATGCCACACGCCCGTGTTCTAGGCCATGTGGTCAATTAATTCATTTCGAAATTAGGTGCAAGTTTCACACGACCAAGACACACGCCAATGTTCTAGGCCATGTAGCACACACAGCAGAGACACACACCTGTGTCTTTGCCCGCGTGCTCAATTCTAAGCATTCCGTTTCTCAAAATTAAGGTGCAGGGGACACACGGCCTAACTACATGCCCATGTTACCTGGCCGTGTGTCACACATGGTCTAGACACATGCCCGTGTGTCAGCCCGTGTGGACAAAATAAAGCCATTTCTAACTTCATTTATCACCCAAAATCACACCCATGACCTGCACTTGAATCACACATCCAAATACCAACAATTTCATGCATTCAAATCAAGCAAATTCCATCATTCATCATGGCATATCATTTCATGCATACATGTCTACAATGTTACCTTAGTTCAATCCATGTATTAAACATGATTTGATCAACTACTTAACATATATGTAGCTACCATAGTTTGACATTGCAAGTATATTTAAACAAACCATTACTAGCCATTCCAATGGCTAGATTACAAACTTCATGTAACACCCCTAACCCGTATCCATAGCTGGACTAGGGTTAAGAGGCATTACTGGACATATCGGAATATTTCGCATTCATTTCACAATCATCATAGTATCATAGTCACACATCATTACAGAGTCCCTTATATAGGTCAACGAGACCTTAAACATGCTTTAGAAAAGGGTCAAGACTAAACCGAGCACATACAAAATTTTTCAAAGTTATAAAGGTCACATGCCTATGTGAACAGATTGTGTGCCTCACACGACATTAGACACACCCATGTGTTTAGGCTGTGGCAAAACAGGGCATACATATTGACTTGTCCACATGGCCACAAGACACGCTCGTGCGTCTAGCTCGTGCTTGAAACTGACTTGTCCACACGGACTATCACACGCCCGTGCATGTGCACCATGTGGTCTGCTCAGGCTCATTTCAAAATGGCCTTCAAGCAACATGGCGAAGACACACACTCGTGCCCCTACCCGTGTGGGCAAAAATAGGCCATCTACAAGGCCAATTTGCCACCCATTAAGGGTCCTCCCTACAAGCACCAAAACTAAAACTTCTTGTACCAAATTTTCAACCAAAACATTCATCATTCATACCATATCATTATCAACAAATTCTATACTTTTAATCCATACCAAATCATGCTATATCAAAAGCTATAATCATACCAAAACATATATTTCATAACCTCAATACACTTCATTCAATCTCATACCATGAACTTACCAATTCCTCAAAAAAAAACACACATACCATAATCTTACCAAATTGACCAATTCTCTTTGGCCATCCAAGAACACATCATATTAGCAATATTGCATCACATAATTTAAACCAAAAATCATTCGTAATCATAACCAAAACTAAGCCATATCACATGGCTAATATTCACAACTCAAAAACATATTGAAATACTTCTAGCCTATACATGCCATACTTCAATATACACATTTTCAAAATGTACCAAAATGAAGTTCGATAGTGTGGTGATGATCCTCGACGATCCCTGAGCTTCCGGTAGCTTCGACATCTATAACACAATTGAAAACACACACAAAGTAAGCTTTCAAAAGCTTAGTAAGCCATATACGAATAAACTTAACACATAACATCAATCTAGATCAATTCATTCATATAACTCAAGGCAAAATACATTCACATAGCCATATTTCTCTTATAGTTTATTTAATCATGATTCACGTATATATATATCATATCTCATCAACTCATACTTATATCATATGTTCACAAAGGTACATGTACTTACCTTTCATTCTTAAACATGGTATACAATTCAAATGTACCTAAATCGGATACACATTCACATAGTCATCCATTTTCTTGAAATGCCCATTGAACCGTTTAGAATCAATAAGGATACTCGGATAGCTCAAAAAGCTTATACAATGCCAACGTTCCAGACGTGGTCTTACATGTAATAAATATCGATGCCACTATCCTAGACAGGGTCTTACACGAAATCAAATATGATGCTGATGTCCTCGACATGGTCTTACACATAAATCATAAGTCGACGCCAACGTCTGAGAGGTGGTCTTACACGAAATCACATATCGGAAATCTTATGTCATGGCATATTTATCCTAACTATTCCTATGGTTCTTACGAGGCTTTTTGGATGTCATCACATTATCGGAACTTTCTCAATTTTAAATAATCAGCTTCTATAATTTCAATATCATTTAAGCATGAATAAATCAATTCAAATACATTTATTTGTATATCGACTTACCTCGTAAGGATTTGAATGAACGGAATCGACTACTCGACAACTTTCGACTTTCCCCTGTCTAATTTTGTTTTCTTTGGTTCTTGATCTAAACACATTGAAATTTGACTTATTCAATCACACATTCATTCAAATCAATCCATATACACATTTAGGGCATTTTACAAATTAGCCCTCACATTTTCACATTCTAACACTTTAGTCCCTAATTCACAAAATCACAAAATACACAAAATTTCCTTTTTCACATACTTGGCCAAATATTCATAGTGTTCATATAAGCCCACATATTTCATTTATTTCACATTTTAGTCCCTCAAAATCTCAATTTTACAATTTAGCCCAAATTACTCAAATTCATCAAAAATTCAAAGACAAAATATATTAACCTAACACATATCCTTCATTTTCTATCAACTAACTTCACAATGCTTACAATTTCATCAATGGCATAACTCAAAATCATCTACAAAATCAAAAATTGAGACATGGGCTTGATAGAACACTAAGCAACAATCACAAAAAACGTAGAAATTATCAAAAACCGAACAAAATCCATACCTTAATCACCAATCAAAGTGTCGAAACCCTAAGCTTGTATTTTTTTTCTTTTTCTTTGATATATTCGACCAACATGGATGTTAATGGTCTAATTTTTCACTTTGGTTTATTAAATATAACTTTAATTACCAAATGCCAATTTTGCCCTTAATTAATACCATATGTCCATCCATTATTCAAATGGTCTATTCTCAACATAAGGACTTCTCATTTACAAAGACATAACAAATAGGCACACTTAACATATGGTAAGAAACTTTTACATTTTATACAATTAGGTCCTTTTACCAAATTAAACACATATATGATAAAATTTTCATACGAAACTTTCACATATATTAATTCACATATTTTAAGCACGAAAAATAATATTAAAATATTTTTCAGACTCGGATTTGTGGTCCCAAAACCATTGTTCTGACTAGGGTCTAAATCGGGCTGTTACACTTCATTTACACTTGCATGCCAATATGGCCAATATATCCTATACATGCCATTACAACCATAATTGATTTACCATATTATACCGGCATGGGCCGATGGATAGTGTGAGTGATCTCCACCAAGCTTCCAATCCAACGAGCTTCCGATTTACTCTAAAATAGGGAAATAAAACTAAGTAAGCATAAAATGCTTAGTAAGGTCGTACAACATGATACTTAACTTACCATTCATTCTATTTTGAGGTAACTATGTAAGGCATAATCAATTAGTTTGATCTCAAGCCCTACACACATTCTCATTGCCCTTGTTAGTCATATATTCCATATTAGCATCAAAACATATATGGGCTCAACAACAATCAAGTTTCCAAGCACACATGCTTTCCACAACATGTATTCGTTCAACATGCATAATTCAACTCATTATTTCAAGTATAATTACATAACAGTTCATTTCGTGTTCAGATCATTTCATATCAGAACTTTACTCATATTACTTAGAACATTAAGGTCACGTTTCTAGAATCAAGGATATACATACTCATCAAATAAATTCTATGTACAATATCATCATTTCATATTTTCATATATCAATTATCACGTATCGTCATTTTCATGTATTTCAGGCTAATATGTGTAATAACTCATTTCTTATTCATATCTTCTCATGTCAAGAACTTTTACCCGTTGAATTTAACTGAAATATCGATGGATACGCAGTTAGTACACTCGAGGTGTACGAATCAGAATTTGTCAATTCATGTCCAATGGTACCTATAGGTACTATTTTATAGAGTACATTCTCGAGGCACATATATATACAACAGGATTACCAGTCCAGGCTAAATCCTTTTTATGACATATGCTCTATGGAGCTTGATCTAGATTACCCGTCTGAGCTAAATCCAATCCATAACATATGCTCGAGAGGACTTATAATAGGATTACCCGTCTGGGCTAAATCCTTTCTATCATAAGACCAATAGGATTACTTGTCTAAGATAAATCTTGTCCGTAACAAATGCAGGACCTTATTCATTTCGAGAAATCACATATCCGTTGAACTTTCATTTTATTCAAATGGAATTTAGCATCATTCAAGCATTATCAAGCATGTGGCCAATTTCATATATTTATGCATTTATGCACTTCAAATGTTCACATTCAACTAAAGCATAAAATTAACATTTTTATCATTTATCATTTGTCGGGCATTATAATTGATCGGGCACTTTCATTTAATTTAACATTTTTATTTATCGGGCTTGATCGGATATGAAATCATTTCACATATTTATGAAATTTATACAATTTACATGAACACATTAAATGCAAGCATGTAAATAAACACAATTTAGTTACATGAACTTACCTCGACAAATGTTCGTGTATGAAAAATCTACTAATCTGATGTTTTCCTCTTTTCCTTGTTCTAGCTCCGAATTTGGTCTATCCGGATCTATACGAGTAAATTTGACATCAACTTATCATATTTTACATTCAAGTGGTCTCAATTTTTATCCTAGCCAAAATTACCATTGTGCCCCTAAATTTTCCATAATTTTCCATTTCATCCCTAGGCTCGGAAAATGAAATTTATGCAATTTACTCCCTATTTCAAGCCTATCTAAAATTTATATACTACATTTACAGCACATACATTTCACAAATTTCAAAATTTTCCATGGATTTTATCCCTTTTTTCATTTTAGTCCCTAAATCAAGTTTCCATCAAAAATTGCTTTGTAAAAGTTGTTTATCTATCAAGAACCTTTCATTCTCTACCATAAATTTCATATTTCTAGCCTATTCATACATGACCCAAATTTCATACTTTGATCCCCAAATAGATAGACTAAACTATCCCGGTTTCAAAAATATAAAAATTACTAAAAACGGGGCTTGATTACTTACCCAAATAAGCTTGATAAGTCTTCTTCCTCTCACCTAGGGGTTCCATAGAAATATTTGGAGAAGATGACATGAAATTGTTTTCCTTTTCATTTAATTAAATTGTCATTTAATAACTTTTCATCTTTCTATTTTAATCCTTAGCCTTTCTTTTTTTAATTTTTCCATGGATGAGTCATACCAAAAATATCTACATACTTTCTTTAATGGTCTAATTATCATATAAGGACCTTAAGTTTTGAATACCATTGCTATTTGATCGTTCTAGCTACAAGAATCCAACTTTTGCATTTTATACGATTTGGTCCTTCCCGTAATTAAACACATAATCGGTAAGATTTTCTTATCAAAATTTTCACATGACATTTTTGATATAATACGGATCATATAATAAAATAAAAACAAATTTTATTTTTGGCTTAAATTTGTGGTCCCGAAACCACTGTTCCGATTTTATCAAAATTGGGCTGTTACACAAACTTCTAAACATAAATAGCATGCAACCAACCCAAAAATTGACTTAGTATAACATATATAAAATCTACCACATTGGCCTAACACATTGCCTTTATTCCCCAAACATAAATAACCATATAACAAATATTAATAGAAGCTAAATAATCAGCTCGGATTACTCCCTTGAAGGCTACATCACTCAAACCGGTACTGCTTATCTGCAATGGTTAAAAATGAGTGAGTGAGCTTAACAAGCTCAGTGAATGCTCAGAATAACCACTACGTCAACAAGTCATTATGCATCAATAAGGAAGACATGCAACATAATTGTAATATCTTCTACTCCTATGTCATATTTTACACATTTAATTATCTTTCATGAATATTTACATTTTAACCACATGAATACTTAAGCATATATTTTAACATATATCAATAACATTTAATCACATTCAGTCACTTTTTATGATAATTTGGCTCTTAAGATTATGAAACATAACGTGGACTCTATTACCACACATCGGATACGAGGATCCCCATAACACCATAATGACTCAAAGAGTTGAACATGTCCCATAAGTGAAGCATATAACTAACACTCTCCAACACACCACATATACATATCCTAATGAATGGAGTTTAGCTTACTTATTTTATCTCTCTGAAACTGTCCCTAGGCCTCAACGCCCCACATATATCACAGAAAAAGTGGGTACTCATAATTCTATAGCATGCCAACTATATCAAACGGTCCCATAAGGTCACAAGGCCAAAATATCCACATTATTATCACATATTTACTTACCAATTTTTCACACATATTCACTGTATATTCACATTAGTAGCACAATATATGGCATGACAACATATCTACTTATTTACTGTCACATGGCATGAATAACATACCCTCATATTCACTTTCACAATGGTCATCACAAGCTTATAGCTTATATTATAGCATCTCATATATATTCATTACTCTAATATTTCACAATTTCACAATTTCAAAAACTCACAAGCAAACATATTTCACATTTAATCATAGGTGTGAGAACACTTACACTCAAAATTTAGAGCAGGGGTTTAGGCTATCTCTAAATTCCCAGTTACACAATGAATCATCTAGAAGTACTAATCCCAAAACACTTACCAAAATAGACACTTTTACCAAAAACCAAAAACTTAGACAAGCTTTTCTTTGCTTTTATTTCTACTCGTTGAAGGTCCTACTAACTCCGATGTTTCAACAAGACAAACCATACAAAACATATTCAACAATTGGTCATCAACTTCATTAAAACAATCACAAACATAAGCCTAAGCTACCTTATCTTTTAACCAAAACTTTCAATATAGAAAAATTTAGATTCGTATATCTCGGTCTACACTTAATCTTTTCACACGAAATGAATTTATTTCATCTACATATTCATCTATGACTAACTCCAAACCTTTAAACTTCACAAAACTACGCGTTTTAAGGTATCAAAATTTTTCAACAAGTTTTGGCCATTACAATGAAATTTCATTAAAACTCAAGAATTTCTTAACGAAACTTCAAAGAACTTTAGAAAGATTCTAATTATGTTAAAAAAGTTGAAAAACACTTTAAAATCAATTTTTACCCAACAACTCAAGATTCACCATTAATGACCTGATTTTCAGCTTTTATCAATAACATGTGTTTTAACTGCTAAAAACATAGTTTTAAATACTAGATAACATTAAAAACTCATAAGGAATTGAATCGTTATCTTAGATGAACAAACCTATGTGTTTGATCGAAAGCCCAAAAAACCCTAAAACTTGACAATTGAGGAACTATGGTATTTTTAGGTGTTGTTCTTGGTCTTTTATAGAGGTTTTAAGGTTCAAGGGTGATAGAAATCAAAGAGGATTAGGAATTGGAGTTCAAAATTGATTGAAATAGCAAGAAAGAATCAATGGATGACAAATACAACGTGAAATAACTTGGTAAATAGAGGTTATTTAGCTTGGATTTTAAAATGTGGTTAAATTGCTTCATAAAAACTCCCAATTTGGCTCTTTTACAAATCACTCCTATCTTCAAAATTAAAGGTATTTAAAACTCATTTTCAAAAATTGATTTAATTTTCTACAAATCATAATTGAAAAAATTCCCAGTATGCCATGTCACAAAATTTCGAACACTCTAAGGCTAAAATTCCTAAAATACCCCTAAAACTCTTAGGCTCTATTTTATGTGTGACAAGATACAACTTCACGACCTACTTGATAAAGTCTTCATCAGACCAAATATATCACCTTGAGGTTTGCCAATGTTCTTTTTGGAGAAAAAGGATGGTAGCATGAGGATGTGCATTGGCTATAGACAGTTGAATAAATTGACTATAAAAAAAGTACTTGTTGCCAAGAATTCACAATTTGTTTCACTAGCTACAAGGTTGTCACAATTTTTTCAGAGATCGATCTACGATCTGGTTACTACCAACTCAAGGTGAAGGAGCCTGATGTGTTGAAGACAACATTCAAAACAAAGTATAGGCACTATGAGTTTTTGGTGATGCCCTTTAGGTTGACAAACACACTTGATACTTTTATGGACCTAATGAATCGGGTGTTCCGTGATAATCTAGATCGTTGTGTGGTGATGTTTATTGATGATCTCCTAGTATATTCATGAACTAAGAAAGAGCACAACTGTGACGGCCCAAAGTTGACCCTAGTCGAAAAGTGGTTTCGGGACCACGAAACCGAGTCTTATAAATAATTAAAAATTATATTCTGTGTTTATGATGTGAGTAATTGCATGTGTGAAAGTTTCATGCAGTAATTTGATCATCTTCATGTGAATTTTTTTTATGGACTTATATGAAACTTTGTTGGAAAGTGAGAGGCTAATTTACAATGGTCTAATAGTACATGCATTGAAAGGAGTGGTTTTGCATGTCAATTTACCCAAGTTAAATATGGTGGCCGGCCATGTTATGGATTAAATAATATTATAACTATTTTATGCTAATAGTTTATGTTACAAAATGAAATAATGAATAAGGTTAATAAAATACAAGTTAGTGGGAGGAGAAACCAAAGTTAGCCTATGTTTTCTCCTCCATTGCCGTAACTAGAGAAAGAAGAGGAAGAAAAGCCTTTGGGGAAGAAAATTCGGCTAAGGTGGATACCTAAAGTAAGGTAAGTTCAATGTCATTCTTGGAAAACTTATGCACCATTTGGATGATTAGTTTAACTTCTACCTATTTTATGGTTTGAAGATAGGTTTTGTATGAGTTAAGTTTCGGTTAAGGTGGATTGATTAATTGGGTTTTATAAGGAAATTATGCCATAGCCGAATGTGTCTTGAAGAAGATGTTATATGTGCTTATTATAAGTATATGTATATTCGGCTAATGAGTTTGAATTGAAGTTTCGATAGGTTGTGGGTTGAGTGGCCGAGTGAACTATAGGCTTTGCAAGGATGGAATTTACTTATAAGTTGTGTGTCTATGGCTTTATTTGTTAATGACATTTAACATTATTTTTCATTTATATATATTTGTGCATTCGTTTTTTTTTTGGGAGATATGGTAAGGGATAGATTGATGTTCTAACGGTTTAATGGAGTTTGAACTAGTAAATACTTAATTGTTGGTATTTATGTGTGAAAGAGATGAACATGAACTTATTAAGTTGCATGAATAAATCTTTTGTTTATCTTAGGGTTAAATTAAAGAAAATGCCATTGGGTGCTTGAATAAAATAATTAGAGATTATTTTTATATATATATAAATCAAAAGGTTCGGCTTTGTAAATGAATTTAAGAGTTTAAATCTTGAATAATGTTATGCATAGGTTTCGGCCATGAATCCTTGTGTTATAACACTTGCTTAATAATGAAAGAACATGAGCTTAAAGCTTGAGTAACACTCGGCTTTAGTGTAAGTTAAAATTTGTTAGAAAATAATTTCCAAGTTAGTAGATTATGTGTTAAGAGAGGGATTTAGATTGTATATATATGTATACATATTTATATTGAATTATTAAGGCTATGATAGCCAATTGAGGGTTTCGGCCAAAATAGTAAAATAAATTGGTGTGAATGTTTGAGTGATGAATTTGACTCTTGTGTCGATTTGGGACGATATGTGTGTTTATATGAAACTAAATGATGTTAAATAAATTCGATTATGCATGGTAATAAGCTAGAATTATGTTCGTTGGAACATGAGTAGAGCATATGTGTGATGTTTAATATCTAGTTAATAACATCATTTGTACTTAATTGTATGGTATACATGTATTAAATCGAATAGCTAAATTGATAAGTTATTTAATAAAATCTGTGTGTGTGAAAGTCGGATCAATATATATATATTATTCTGAAAGTAATACTTGAATAGTCGATTAATGACTATTTTAAATTTTGTTGAACTTAAGCTCAAGAGCAAAGGGGATCTAGATCCGATAAAGGGAAGGAAAAAGTAATTGAATAGCCGTTGAAGTCGTTCGACGACATTTGAGGTAAGTCTTCGAGTAATGACCCTACTTGAATTATATTGAAATGAATAGTCATACTATGACGGATAGTCGAATGTGCTTAGAGACTATGTTATAAAGCCAATTGAAATTATGCTCTTTGTGTGCGGCTACTGAGCCGAAATTTGAAAGGTTTAATAAATGTTTTGTGTTTGAGCCTTAGTAACGAAGAAATGATATGGATGTGTTATGATTATTGATATATGTGTGCATGAGCATTGGAATATATCCGGGCTAAGACCCGAAGGCAATTATGCGAGTTAATATATCCGGGCTAAGACCCGAAGGCAATTATGCGAGTTGATATATCCGGGCTAAGACCCGAAGGCAATTATGCGAGTTGATATATCCGGGCTAAGACCCGAAGGAAATTATGCGAGTTAATATGTCCGGGCTATGACCCGAAGGCAATTATGCGAGACGATATATCCGGGCTAAGACCCGAAGGCAATTATGCGAGTTAATATGTCCGGGCTATGACCCGAAGGCAATTATGCGAGACGATATATCCGGGCTAAGACTCGAAGGCAATTAGGCAAGTTGATATGTCCGGGTTAAGACCCGAAGGCAAGTGTGTTTGCGGTTGTATTCGGTTAAATACCGAAGAAACTTGGGTTTGAATGTGAGCGTTTTGTGTAGTAATTAATTCAATAAATATGCTCGACCAACCCGAACTATAAGGTATGTTGCATGTGCATTGGAAAAGTCGATTCGTTTTAAATAGTATTCGTGCGATCGGCTAACGAATTTTCGGCTTTTAGAAAGGTTGATACCTTGTGTATATATGTTGATGAAGTGTGAAGTAAGTAGGATTATGAGAATGTGTGCAAATAAAATGACTTAGTTAGCTATGTGAATGTAATACTGTAGTCAAAGCCGATTTCATTACTTGAGACTTACTAAGCTTAAAATGCTTACCCGGTTGCTTTGGCTCTCTGTTTTATAGATTTTGTTCGTTAGCTATCGGATTCGGGATCAGCGAAGTCGAAGTCATCTACACTATCAAGCTCTTTTGGTACTCTTTTAGTTGAACTCTGGATATGGCATGTATAGGACTACCCCCTGTTGTTTAAGTTCTTTTGTGATGTATGTGTGTAAAGCCATGCGAAATGGCTTGTAGATGTGGAGTATGGCATTAGACCATTTGTGTTTATGTATGTATATATATGGTTTCACGATGTGACTATGGATTGAAATGGAAGTGTTGGGCTAATGATCAGCCATTGGAATGGCTAAATATGATCACATGTGGACCTATGTATGGCAAAACCCTAGTTGGTCCATGGTAACCACAAAATAGGTAAAGTTTACCTTGAAAACAGATTTTGACAGCAACAGTGGTGTAGAATTGAAAAATCACATAAATTCGTAGGAGTGGAATTAAATAGTGAATAAATTATGTAATCGAACCTTGATGAATCTACTTTCATATGGAAGTAACGAAACAATTATAGAAACAGTACAGAAAGAGATATTCGGGTTCTTGTGGAACAGGGCCAGAACAGTTTCTGGATTCACTGTTCCGCCTTTGGAAATTCACTATAAATTGACCAGAGATAATTAGGGGTCATACCATATATGTATGGATTCCTCTCTGAGTCTAGTTTCCATAGAAACAAACGGCATTAGTATTGAAGCCCTGTGCAGAGAGATATCCCAGTCGTAATGGGAAAAGGTCAGTGTAGTCGACCCCTGTAACATGAGAGACTTTGACTAATAAACTGTACTAATTGGCCCGACCAAAAATTCTAGAAAAAAATATATAGGTGGGGACATGAGTCTAGTTTCAGGGAAAAATCACAAAACTGATTTTCGACTTGTGAAACTCAAGATATGATTTTTGAAGCGACTAGTACTCAGACTGGGCAGTGTCTGGAAAAAAAAATTTTAAAAAGTCTGTCAACACCTCGTATTCGACTCCGGTGACGGTCTCGGGTTCGGGGTGTTACAATTGAGTGGTATCAGAGCTACGGTTTAGTCGATTCTAGGACTACCGTAATGTGTTGGGGTCTAGCTATACATGCCATTTTATGTGATTAATTGATAGTGTGGTGATTTCTGACATTTGCAAATGTGTTTATTTATAGTAATGGATCCCGATCCCGACCGAGCGGTAGCTGATGATCTTGAGAGTGTAGCGCCTGCTCCCGCACAAGGGACAGCGCCGGTGGACTCTCAACCTAATGCGAGTAACCCGAATGATGAAGCTAGACAAGCTTTCTATAGCGTGATGAATGATTGGTTCAACCAATACATTCGAACTAATACGGCTGTTCCACAACCTCCATTCCCGACAAACACCACCCCCGCACCTACAATACCTCCGGTAACTGACCAAATAAGGTCAAATAAGCCCCCAGTTGACCGAATCCGAAAACATGGGGCTACTGAATTTAAAGCTATGGATAGCGACGATGCCGAGCAAGCTGAATTTTGGTTGGACAACACTATCCGGGTACTCGATGAGCTATCTTGTACACCCGATGAATGCCTAAAGTGTGCTATCTCCTTGCTACGTGATTCTGCCTACTATTGGTGGAGTACTCTGACTTCTGTTGTGCCCCGGGAGCAAGTAACTTGGGAGTTTTTCCAAACTGAGTTTCGAAAAAAGTATATCAGTCAGAGATTTGTTGATCAAAACGGAAGGAATTTCTCGAGCTTAAGCAAGGTTCTATGTCAGTTACTGATTACGAGCGAAAATTTGTTAGACTTAGTAGATACGCTCGGGAATGTGTTTCGTCCGAGGCTGTCATGTGTAAACGCTTCGAAGATGGGCTGAATGAAGATATAAAAATGTTCGTTGGCATTCTTGAAATACGAGAGTTCGTAGTACTTGTCGAGCGAGCTTGTAAAGCCGAAGAGCTTAGGAAGGAAAAACAAAAAGTTGATGTGGGAACCGGGGAGTTTCGTAAAAGATCCTCGGGAAAGTCTCTTCAACAGGCATCGAAGAAATTTCGAGATGATGTGGGCCGGTCTAAAAGCACTTCGGGCCTTTTTAGACGAGATCGTGATCGACCCCCTGTGGGTACACGAGGCACTTCAGTCGCCAGTGTTGGGAATGAACGTCGAGGCCGAACGGAATGTCGACATTGCGGTAAATGGCATTTGGGGAGTTGTAGATTCCATGACCGCTCCTGTTACAAGTGCGGATCAGTGGACCACTTCATTAAAGATTGCCCGAGGCTGTCCGAACAGAATGTAAATCAGAGTGGGAAACAGGGTGCTACCACTGCTCGAGGTAGACCATCTAGGAATATGGGCAATGCTAGTGGTGGTCAGAGAGGATCTAGAGATGCTACGACCAGATTCGAGGCTCGGGCACCTGCTAGAGCATATGCTATACGTGCCCGCGAGGATGCTTCTTCGCCTGATGTTATTACCGGTACTTTTACTCTCTTTGATACTAATGTAATTGCTTTGATTGACCCCGGTTCTACTCATTCTTACATATGTGAAACCTTAGCATCCAGTAAGACTTTACCTATTGAGTCTACTGAGTTTGTAATTCGGGTGTCAAATCCCTTGGGTCGTTATGTACTTGTCGACAAAGTGTGTAAGAAATGTCCCCTAGCAATTCGAGGTTCCTGTTTTCCAGCGGACTTGATGCTTTTGCCGTTTGATGAATTTGATGTTATCCTTGGGTTGGATTGGTTGACCGTGCATGATGCGATTGTGAATTGCAAGAGCAAGACTATTGATTTGAGGTGCGCAAATAACGAAGTAGTCCGAATTGAGTCCGCGGACTTGGAGGGGATGCCAGCTGTAATATCAGCAATGTTGGCACAGAAATATGTAAGAAAAGGGTGCGAAGCATACCTTGCGTATGTACTTGGTGACAAAGAATTAGAAAAGAAACCCGAATCTGTGCCGGTGGTTTGTGAATACCCGGATGTTTTTCCGGAAGAATTACCGGGTTTACCACCTGTTCGGGAGGTAGAGTTTGGTATTGAGCTTGTACCTGGGACTACGCCGATCTCGATAGCTCCGTATCGTATGGCACCAACCGAGTTAAAAGAGTTGAAAGCTCAGCTGCAAGAATTGACGGATAGAGGTTTCGCTCGGCCAAGTTTCTCACCTTGGGGTGCACCAGTATTGTTCGTAAAAAGAAGGACGGAACCATGAGGTTGTGCATTGACTATCGTCAACTGAATAAAGTGACGATAAAGAATAAATATCCATTACCGCGTATCGATGATTTGTTTGATCAACTAAAGGGGGCCTCGATGTTCTCAAAAATAGATTTGAGATCGGGTTATTATCAGTTGCGGATTCGAGATTCAGACGTACCCAAAACTGCTTTCAGAACGAGGTACGGTCACTACGAATTCTTAGTGATGCCGTTTGGGCTCACTAATGCCCCGGCAGTATTTATGGATTTGATGAATCGGATCTTCAGACCATATTTGGATCGGTTCGTAGTTGTGTTCATTGATGACATCTTGGTCTATTCAAGAGATGAGACCGAACATGCTGAGCACCTGAGACTAGTGTTGCAAATTTTACGGGATAAGCAGTTATATGCTAAGTTCAGTAAGTGTGAGTTCTGGTTAAGAGAGGTTAGCTTCTTGGGTCATGTGGTATCCGCGTCGGGTATTCGAGTTGACCCGAACAAAATTTCAGCCATACTTGACTGGAAACCTCCGAGAAATGTTACTGAAGTTCGGAGCTTTTTGGGGCTCGCTGGTTATTACCGACGATTTGTGAAGGGTTTCTCGATGATAGCCACACCAATGACGAAGCTACTTCAAAAGGATGTTAGGTTCGAGTGGACGGAGAAATGTCAGAAAAGTTTCGACCAACTGAAAACTCATTTGACTGAAGCTCCAATTTTGGTGCAACCCGAATCAGGTAAAGAGTTTGTCATTTATAGTGACGCATCCCTACTTGGGTTGGGTTGCGTATTGATGCAAGAAGGTCGAGTCGTGGCCTATGCGTCGAGACAATTGAAGCCACACGAGAGGAATTATCCGACCCATGATCTCGAACTAGCTGCCATCGTATTTGCTTTAAAAATATGGCGACATTATCTGTTTGGTGAGAAGTGCCATGTATTTTTGGACCACAAAAGTCTCAAATATTTGATGACTCAACGAGACTTGAATCTGCGACAAAGACGTTGGCTTGAGTTGTTGAAAGATTACGAGCTTGTCATTGATTACCACCCGGGAAAGGCTAACGTGGTTGCGGACGCCTTAAGCCGGAAGTTATTGTTTGCTTTACGAGCGATGAACGTGCATTTGTCTGTTCTACCAGACAATGGGTTAGTAGCTGAATTAAAAGCTAAACCATTATTGACTCACCAAATTCGTGAAGCTCAGAAAGTCGATGATGAATTGGTTGCAAAACGGGCTAAGTGTTTTCCGAACGAGGGATCAGAGTTTCAAATTGATGACGATGATTGTTTGAGGTTCAGAAATCGTTTGTGTGTTCCAAGGAATTCGGAACTCATTTCGATGATTCTGAACGAAGCCCATTGTAGCCGAATGACAATTCACCCGGGGAGTACGAAAATGTACAACGATTTGAAACGTCAATTTTGGTGGCATGGTATGAAACGGGACATCTCCGACTTTGTTTCGAGATGTTTAATATGTCAACAAGTGAAAGCGGAACATCAAGTGCCTTCAGGATTACTCCAGCCGATCATGATACCCGAGTGGAAATGGGATCGAGTCACAATGGACTTTGTGTCCGGACTGCCTTTGTCAGCAAGTAAGAAGGATGCGATATGGGTTGTTGTCGATAGACTAACTAAGTCGGCTCACTTTATCCCCGTGCGTACGGATTTTTCATTGGATAAACTAGCTGAATTGTACGTTTCTCAGATTGTGAGATTACACGGGGTACCGATTTCTATTGTGTCGGATAGAGATCCGAGATTCACCTCGCGATTTTGGAAGAAATTGCAAGAAGCTTTGGGTACCAAGCTGCATTTTAGCACCGCTTTTCATCCACAAACAGATGGTCAATCCGAGCGGATAATTCAGATACTTGAGGATATGTTGAGATGTTGCATCCTCGAGTTCAGTAGTTCATGGGAACGGTACTTACCTTTGATTGAATTCGCTTACAACAATAGTTTTCAGTCAAGTATTAAGATGGCACCCTACGAGGCTTTGTACGGTCGTAAATGCCGTACACCATTGTTTTGGACCGAGCTCGGTGAAAGTAAAATTTTCGGAGTTGATTTGATTAGAGATGCTGAACAGAAAGTAAAGGTAATCCGTGAAAGTCTGAAGATAGCCACGGATCGTCAGAAATCGTACGCAGATTTGAAACGAAAAGACATCGAGTATCAGGTGGGAGACAAAGTGTTCCTTAAGGTTTCACCTTGGAAAAAGATACTCAGGTTCGGCCGTAAGGGCAAGTTGAGCCCAAGATTCATTGGGCCGTACGAAATCTCCGAACGAGTTGGCCCGGTTGCGTATAGATTGATTTTGCCCCCGGAGCTTGAAAAGATTCATGACGTCTTTCATGTTTCGATGCTTCGACGCTATCGATCTGATCCATCGCACATAATTAGCCCATCGGAGGTTGGAATTCAAGTCGACATGAGCTATGAAGAAGAACCGATGCGTATCCTAGCTCGTGAAGTAAAGGAGTTGCGAAACAAAAGAGTTCCGCTAGTAAAGGTGTTATGGCTCAAACACGGGATCGAGGAAGCTACTTGGGAGACCGAGAGCTCGATGAAAGAACGATACCCAAACCTATTTACCGGTAAGATTTTCGGGGACGAAAATTTCTTAAGTGGGGGAGAGTTGTGACGGCCCAAAGTTGACCCTAGTCGAAAAGTGGTTTCGGGACCACGAAACCGAGTCTTATAAATAATTAAAAATTATATTCTGTGTTTATGATGTGAGTAATTGCATGTGTGAAAGTTTCATGCAGTAATTTGATCATCTTTATGTGAATTTTTTTTATGGACTTATATGAAACTTTGTTGGAAAGTGAGAGGCTAATTTACAATGGTCTAATAGTACATGCATTGAAAGGAGTGGTTTTGCATGTCAATTTACCCAAGTTAAATATGGTGGCCGGCCATGTTATGGATTAAATAATATTATAACTATTTTATGCTAATAGTTTATGTTACAAAATGAAATAATGAATAAGGTTAATAAAATACAAGTTAGTGGGAGGAGAAACCAAAGTTAGCCTATGTTTTCTCCTCCATTGCCGTAACTAGAGAAAGAAGAGGAAGAAAAGCCTTTGGGGAAGAAAATTCGGCTAAGGTGGATACCTAAAGTAAGGTAAGTTCAATGTCATTCTTGGAAAACTTATGCACCATTTGGATGATTAGTTTAACTTCTACCTATTTTATGGTTTGAAGATAGGTTTTGTATGAGTTAAGTTTCGGTTAAGGTGGATTGATTAATTGGGTTTTATAAGGAAATTATGCCATAGCCGAATGTGTCTTGAAGAAGATGTTATATGTGCTTATTATAAGTATATGTATATTCGGCTAATGAGTTTGAATTGAAGTTTCGATAGGTTGTGGGTTGAGTGGCCGAGTGAACTATAGGCTTTGCAAGGATGGAATTTACTTATAAGTTGTGTGTCTATGGCTTTATTTGTTAATGACATTTAACATTATTTTTCATTTATATATATTTGTGCATTCGTTTTTTTTTTGGGAGATATGGTAAGGGATAGATTGATGTTCTAACGGTTTAATGGAGTTTGAACTAGTAAATACTTAATTGTTGGTATTTATGTGTGAAAGAGATGAACATGAACTTATTAAGTTGCATGAATAAATCTTTTGTTTATCTTAGGGTTAAATTAAAGAAAATGCCATTGGGTGCTTGAATAAAATAATTAGAGATTATTTTATATATATATATAAATCAAAAGGTTCGGCTTTGTAAATGAATTTAAGAGTTTAAATCTTGAATAATGTTATGCATAGGTTTCGGCCATGAATCCTTGTGTTATAACACTTGCTTAATAATGAAAGAACATGAGCTTAAAGCTTGAGTAACACTCGGCTTTAGTGTAAGTTAAAATTTGTTAGAAAATAATTTCCAAGTTAGTAGATTATGTGTTAAGAGAGGGATTTAGATTGTATATATATGTATACATATTTATATTGAATTATTAAGGCTATGATAGCCAATTGAGGGTTTCGGCCAAAATAGTAAAATAAATTGGTGTGAATGTTTGAGTGATGAATTTGACTCTTGTGTCGATTTGGGACGATATGTGTGTTTATATGAAACTAAATGATGTTAAATAAATTCGATTATGCATGGTAATAAGCTAGAATTATGTTCGTTGGAACATGAGTAGAGCATATGTGTGATGTTTAATATCTAGTTAATAACATCATTTGTACTTAATTGTATGGTATACATGTATTAAATCGAATAGCTAAATTGATAAGTTATTTAATAAAATCTGTGTGTGTGAAAGTCGGATCAATATATATATATTATTCTGAAAGTAATACTTGAATAGTCGATTAATGACTATTTTAAATTTTGTTGAACTTAAGCTCAAGAGCAAAGGGGATCTAGATCCGATAAAGGGAAGGAAAAAGTAATTGAATAGCCGTTGAAGTCGTTCGACGACATTTGAGGTAAGTCTTCGAGTAATGACCCTACTTGAATTATATTGAAATGAATAGTCATACTATGACGGATAGTCGAATGTGCTTAGAGACTATGTTATAAAGCCAATTGAAATTATGCTCTTTGTGTGCGGCTACTGAGCTGAAATTTGAAAGGTTTAATAAATGTTTTGTGTTTGAGCCTTAGTAACGAAGAAATGATATGGATGTGTTATGATTATTGATATATGTGTGCATGAGCATTGGAATATATCCGGGCTAAGACCCGAAGGCAATTATGCGAGTTAATATATCCGGGCTAAGACCCGAAGGCAATTATGCGAGTTGATATATCCGGGCTAAGACCCGAAGGCAATTATGCGAGTTGATATATCCGGGCTAAGACCCGAAGGCAATTATGCGAGTTAATATGTCCGGGCTATGACCCGAAGGCAATTATGCGAGACGATATATCCGGGCTAAGACCCGAAGGCAATTATGCGAGTTAATATGTCCGGGCTATGACCCGAAGGCAATTATGCGAGACGATATATCCGGGCTAAGACCCGAAGGCAATTAGGCAAGTTGATATGTCCGGGTTAAGACCCGAAGGTAAGTGTGTTTGCGGTTGTATTCGGTTAAATACCGAAGAAACTTGGGTTTGAATGTGAGCGTTTTGTGCAGTAATTAATTCAATAAATATGCTCGACCAACCCGAACGATAAGGTATGTTGCATGTGCATTGGAAAAGTCGATTCGTTTTAAATAGTATTCGTGCGATCGGCTAACGAATTTTCGGCTTTTAGAAAGGTTGATACCTTGTGTATATATGTTGATGAAGTGTGAAGTAAGTAGGATTATGAGAATGTGTGTAAATAAAATGACTTAGTTAGCTATGTGAATGTAATACTGTAGTCAAAGCCGATTTCATTACTTGAGACTTACTAAGCTTAAAATGCTTACCCGGTTGCTTTGGCTCTCTGTTTTATAGATTTTGTTCGTTAGCTATCGGATTCGGGATCAGCGAAGTCGAAGTCATCTACACTATCAAGCTCTTTTGGTACTCTTTTAGTTGAACTCTGGATATGGCATGTATAGGACTACCCCCTGTTGTTTAAGTTCTTTTGTGATGTATGTGTGTAAAGCCATGCGAAAATGGCTTGTAGATGTGGAGTATGGCATTAGACCATTTGTGTTTATGTATGTATATATATGGTTTCACGATGTGACTATGGATTGAAATGGAAGTGTTGGGCTAATGATCAGCCATTGGAATGGCTAAATATGATCACATGTGGACCTATGTATGGCAAAACCCTAGTTGGTCCATGGTAACCACAAAATAGGTAAAGTTTACCTTGAAAACAGATTTTGACAGCAACAGTGGTGTAGAATTGAAAAATCACATAAATTCGTAGGAGTGGAATTAAATAGTGAATAAATTATGTAATCGAACCTTGATGAATCTACTTTCATATGGAAGTAACGAAACAATTATAGGAACAGTACAGAAAGAGATATTCGGGTTCTTGTGGAACAGGGCCAGAACAGTTTCTGGATTCACTGTTCCGCCTTTGGAAATTCACTATAAATTGACCAGAGATAATTAGGGGTCATACCATATATGTATGGATTCCTCTCTGAGTCTAGTTTCCATAGAAACAAACGGCATTAGTATTGAAGCCCTGTGCAGAGAGATATCCCAGTCGTAATGGGAAAAGGTCAGTGTAGTCGACCCCTGTAACATGAGAAACTTTGACTAATAAACTGTACTAATTGGCCCGACCAAAAATTCTAGAAAAAAATATATAGGTGGGGACATGAGTGTAGTTTCAGGGAAAAATCACAAAACTGATTTTCGACTTGTGAAACTCAAGATATGATTTTTGAAGCGACTAGTACTCAGACTGGGCAGTGTCTGGAAAAAAAAATTTTAAAAAGTCTGTCAACACCTCGTATTCGACTCCGGTGACGGTCTCGGGTTCGGGGTGTTACAACAACACTCATCTGCAAACTATATTGCAAGTTCTACAAGAGAAAAAATTATTTGTAGACCCCCAAAAAATTAAAGTTGTTGTAAAATGGAGATCACCAAGAAGTGTAACTGAAGTACGAAGCTTTTTAAGGCTCGCATAGTATTATTGCAAGTTTCTTTAATGGTTCGCCATTATCAAAGCACCCTTAGCAAAGTTTCTCTAGAAGAAAAAAGAGTTCACATGGATAGAAGAAAGGCAATAGAGCTTCAACAAGCTTAAAGAGATCCTTACTAAAGCACCTGTGTTGATTCAACTAGAACCAAGGAAGGAGTTTATGGTTTACAGTGATGCCTCGCACATGGGGCTAGGATGCGCGTTGATGCAAGAAGGAATGGTGATAACTTATGCTTTCAGACAACTAAAGGTTCATAAGTGTAACTACCCAACCCACAATTTAGAGTTTGCTGCGGTGGTGTTCCAACTCAAGATTTGGTGGCACTCCTTGTATTGTGAGAAGTGTACCATCTACATAGGCCACAAAAGTCTCACACAGAAGGAATTGAATCTACGACAAATGATATGAATAGAGTTGTTGAAGGACTACAACTGTGTGATAAAGTATCACTCTGGTAAGGAAAATATGGAGCTAATGTGCTAAGCAGGCAGTTTGTGAGTGAGCTGTGAGCTCTGTTCACATAGTTAAGTGTAACAAGTGATGGAGGATTACTTGTGTAATTGCAAGTGAGACCAACATTAACACAACATATCAAAGAAAGAGAAGCCTCAGTTGAACAGTTGGTGAAAAGGGTTTGCCAAGTATAGCAAGGAGTGCAAGGGGACTTCATACTGAAAGATAAAGGAGTACTCTATTTTCATGGAAGATTTTACATACCCAGAGATGAGGAACTCCAGAATGTTTTTCTTAAGGAAGCACACAATAGTCTGTATGCAATGCACCAAGGAAGTAACAATATGTATCGTAACCTTAGCGAACTATATTGGTGGCCTAGTTTGAAGCAAGCTATTACAGACTTTGTGGCAGGGTGTATAATTTTCCAAAAAATCAAAGCAAAGCATCAGTATCCTTCAAGACTTCTTCAGTAACTGAAGATTCCAAAATGGAAGTGGGAAAAGATCACATTGGATTTTCTGTCAATTTTTCCATTAACTACGTCCAAGAAGGATGTTATTTGGGTAATTTTAAATCACCTTACCAAGAGTTCACATTTTTTAGCTATTTGCACAAGCTACTCTGTAACGCCCCGATTTGGGCCTAAAAGAAATAGGCCTTGAGCATGGGTGCAGCTAAGAGACTAGACGTAAGTATTTAATTGTGCAAGGAAATGACATAAATACATGTTTTCTTCAGTGGTTAAGTGCTCTGGGAAGTGTTTAAGAGGTCCTAAGTTCAAACCTGGGTTTTAATAGAAATTTTAATTTTAAGTGAATAGGGCCTTTGGTTCTAGATAGTAGGCTTCTTTAATTAAATTAGGTAATATATAACACAAAAAGAGCGTGTGGTCTAGTGGCAAGGTGGCGTGTTGCTTCTACTGGGGGACTTGAGTTCGTGTCCTGGGTTGCACAATGCAAAATTTATTTTGCTGTTGAGCTGGGTAGGTGGTGGAGTTGGTTTGAGACTCTGAGGTTGAATTGGTCATGAAAGTTTGAATAGAGTTTGAGTAGGGTGTTGGAGTAATTTAGGGAGAAAATCAAGGAGAGGATTATAGAGATATATTAGGAGAGGATTAAGGGAGTTTGAGAGGGGTGATAGTAGTTGGCCGAAAATGGGATTCCCCATGATGCAAATTCAGTCATAGGCTTTTATTGCCGAATTTGCGAGTTTTTGCTCTTTTGGCAGTAGCTTCTCTACTTTTGTTTTGATCACTCATAAGTTTATTTACTTGTTTGTCAGTCGTATTCTTTTGGTAACCATTCGGGTCTGGTGTTTCATTTTAGGGCTTTCTTCCAACCGAACACTCTTCCCTCCTCAACCTATTGCCAAATATCATTGGTTCTCTTCTTCTTCTCAATTTGGTTTTGCTCTAGCCGAATTCCTTCTTTTCTTTTCTATTTCCTCTCATTCGAGTCTTCTGCATTATTTGGTTTCCATTCCTTTCTACATTGAAACCATAACAGATTGTTCTTACTCTTTTTCCTTCTTTTCATTTTTGCATTGTAGCTGAATACTCTATTTTCTTCTTCTAAACTTTCAGTTGTGGACTTGTGAAGTTTGACTGATTAGGTGTGAGGGTATGTGTATTCTTCCTCTCTCTCTTTCTCTCTTTTGTCGTGCTGATATCTAATCTCTCCTTTTGCGACTATTTTACTGTTAGGATTCAAGGCCCCTATCTTTTGGGTACTTTCGGCTCTTGTGTGGTGTGAGTCGAATCTACTTCCCTTCTAATTTAGATCCTACATTTTGGTAAGTGATTGTTCTTCTAGTTTAACTGTTTTCTTATGTGGTGGTTGATAAGTTTTTATTAGAATGCAGACAACTATTAAGGCCTAGGGGTTGCATTCTTGCAGTGAAGGGTAGACAAACTTCCATTGATCGGTCTAGCAAGTGGAAGGCAATCTTGTGGTGAAGGGAATTTGATTAAGGCTTGCTCAAACTCGTTTGCTAGACACCTAACGATAGCTTTTGTGAAATAGGTTGGAGTGCTCGTGGTATTGTTACATCCTTGCAAACAGGTGTGTATTCACACACTGAATAGACTATAAATCGACAAAAGCTGAAAAGCTAAAAAGCCGAAAAGATGGCCTTTTGGCCACATGGGTGTGCGAATGCGCATGTGGCAAACCGAGCCCACGAAACGTGAGTGTTAGACTATAGAGACCACTATAGGCATTCTCATGGGTTTGGAACGTTCTGGGCCCCAATGGTCGTGTGGGCCCAATGGGCTCGTGGGATCTACATGGATAAAATCAATGATACATGGTAATTACTGGATTGGGCTGCGTAGTTCGCATGGCCGTGGTAAATTTTTAGGCTTGATGGGCCACACGGACGTGTGGGCCCACTTGGGCCACAAAATGGGTCATTTGCACTGTTAGGACCATTAAGGTTACACAAGTCACTCGAGGCAACTGTAGACCTTCTGATGGGTCAAAATAAGTACCGAGACCCCAAGACAGGTAAAATGACCAAAATACCCCTATAGGATAAAATGACTATTTTACCCTTCGAGAGTAAATGACATATTTGTGCTATGATTTGACTATACTGAGCATGACATCCTGCATACTTTTATGATTTATGACATGACATTCAGCATGGGGTTGGGATACTATTATGGAGGCAGTGTACTGTACTGGTCGCTTTGCCACATATACTAATACTGGCAGTTTTGTTGCGATATTGTTATTGGCAGCTTTGCTGCGTTATTGATACTGGTAGCTTTGCTGTGATATTATTACTGGCAACTTTGTTGTGATATTGGTGTGTTGGCTGGGTCGGTCGACTTTGACCCCACATGGTGTGTTGGTTGGTACGGAGTGCTGTGTTAGCTGGTTTGGGTTGGGTTGCATCATTGTACTGAACTGATACTGCATTGGGCTAAGGCCCACACTATTACTGTTACCGTAATGAGCTCAGGCCCAAGCTGTTACTGATCTGGGCTTAGGCCCAGACTGTGTTATTCACTGTTTGCTTGATATTGGGATTACACACTGAGTTTTCGTAAACTCACCCATTTGTTTTAACTGCATAGGTAATTCTTAGCCGGATCGGTGTTGCGAAGGGCTCGGAGATGGCCATACTACTGCTCCAATTTTATTTTATTTGGCGTTTATTTGCTATTAGGTTTCGTTTTGGGTTTTAAAGTATGTAATAAGGCCTCTCTAATTTTATAGCTTTTAATTTGGGTTTTTTTTGTTTATTATGATTTATATCTGTTAAAAGTAGAACACGGTTTCCCAAAACGATAACTGTTTTCAAAACACTACATTTTTGCAACACTTTTGAAATGCTTCCGTAACAAACAAAGTTTTAAAGGTAATGACAATTTAAAATGAATAACGAGTAGCTGGAATGATTTGAGCTCTAACAAAGAGGATTTAAATTTCCAAATGAGTTTTCATCACCAAGAACAAATATTCGAAAAGCACTCTAATGTGACACACCAGATTTGGCCACAACGTCTAAGCCAGGTTTTGGGGTGTTACATTTCTTTGTAAAGGTCTGTAGAGATTTATATTGTTGAAATAGAAAGGTTGTATGGCATGCCAATTTCCATTATTTCTTATCAAGATCATTGATTCACATTAAGGTTTTGGAAGAGTTTACAAGAAGCTAGGAATGTTATTTACCTTTGGTAGGATTCGCCTATTACAAACATTACTAAACAAGCATTCAGAAGGTACCCTTTAAAGCCTTATATGAAAGGAGGTTTCAAACACCCATGTGTTGGACTGAGTTGGTTAGTGAAACTGAAGACAAAGTGAAGATGATATACGAAAGATTAAAAGCTTTTTCAAACAGAAAAAAGTCTAATATTGACTTGAAATGGCAAGATGTGGAGTATTAAGTGGGCAAGCATGGGTTTCTTAAGGTATCACCATGTAAGAAAGTCCTAAGGTTTGGGCTTAAAGGAAAGCTAAGTTAGAGATTTATTGGTCCTTATGAAGTGGTAGAAAGAATTTGTCCTGTAGCATATCGACTTAAATTGCCACGCGAATTTAATCAAATTCACTATGTGTTTCATGTATCCATGCTCAAGAAATATCATATAGACCCATCTTATGTAGTAGCAACAAATGAAGTTGAAGTGTGACCTGATTTGACTTACGAGAAAGAACCAATGAAGATTGTGGCTCACGAGGTGAAAGTCTTACAAAACAAGAAGATACCTTTAGTCAAGGTACAGTGGCAAAACCATAAAACCAGCGAAGCTACGTAGGAAAAACAGAAGCAATGAAATAGTAGTATCCTCAGCTATTTAGCAAATAACATTTCGAGGATAAAATGTCTCAAGTGGAGAGAGTCATAACATCCAGAAATAAGACCTAGAAGTTTTGGCCTCGCTAGTAAGGGTTCATCAATAGAGGAAAGTCAGTAAGGAGTTCGCCAGAGATTCTCTACACCAAAAGATGCGGTAAGAGGATTCATCAGATTCATTGAAAGTTGTGTTGCCAAGATAAGGCCTGGAAGTTTTGGCCTCACCAGTAAGGGTTCGTCGAATGAGGAAAATCAATAAGGAGTTCACCAAAGATTTACCAATATAGTGTGCACCAAAAGATGCAGTAAGGGGTTCGCTAGATTCATTGAAAGTTGTGTTGCTAGTCTGTGTAACGCCCTAATTTTGGGAATCCTGTGAATGTTGGCATAGGTTTAATTATGTTAGTGGGCCTCTAGAAGGCCCAAGCTTAAGATAGAACCCGGTAATTTTAGTTAATTTTTGTTCCATAAGAAAAAGGGAGTGAAATTATGAAATAGGACCTATGTGAAAATGTTTGAAAATGCTATAGGCTAAATTGAAGTGCCAAATAAATAGGAGTGCAAAATAGGAGGATTTGCATGACAAACCTCCCATTTTACATGAAGTGGCCAGCCATCATGTTGTTGCAGACAAAATGTACACTTGATATCCATAATTTATGGTACAAATTGATACAAATTGATAATAGGTTAGGTAAATGTTCCATGATAATGGGTTAGGTAAATGTTTCATGATAATGGGTTAGGTAAATGTTTCATGATAAGAATTTCATGTCTTTTGTATTAAAGAATTAAATGGATGAAATATGAAGTTTTATTAAAAGAAAAAGGGGTGAAAAGAACAAAGTTTTGTCCATCTTTGTTCATCATAGCTGAAAGTTAGAAAAGAGAAAGGAGAGGAGAAAGCTCTTGAGTGTTCGGTCACTTGGGGAAGAAAATTGAAGGTAAGTTCATGGTAGTTGGCTTCTATCTTGATGTTCATGAGTTCTTCTTGATTCTACCTTAACTCTTGAAGCATATTTTGGTTTTTAGTTGTGTTGTGAGCATTTAGTCATGAATTAAAATGAAGGAAATGGTTGTTGTTTCATGTTCTTTTGATGAAAAAAATGGAAGATAGGTGAAGTTGAGCCAAACAAATGAGCATGCATGTGCCTTAGATGTTAAAGGGAAAAATCAGCTAACATGTTGTTCTTTAAAATGATGAAATAGAGATTATTCTTAAGTAAAATCATAGATATGTGATGATTGATTGGTGATATACATGTTTAAATAACATGCATGCAAGGTATGTGTGAAAGAGTGATTTGGTAATAAATCTGCTTAGGACAGCAGCAGTAACGTGAATTTGGAAAATCACCATAAATTGTGGGAGATGAATTAGAAGCTAAATAAATTATGTAATTAAATCTTATTGAGTCTAGTTTCTAATGAAATAAACAAGAACATATTTTTAATTCCGTACAATGAGAAATTTGATTTGTAAGGAAGAGTAGTCAGATTAGTCAAACAGTGAAACATGGGAAACTTTGAGAAAAATCTGGTATTGATTGGCTAAACCAAAAATTCTGAAAATTTTATGGATAGAAGATATATGAGTCTATTTTCAGGGAAAATTAACGGCACTTGATTTGGAGTTTCGTAGCTCCAGTTATAAATAATTTAGTGACTATTTCTCAGGAAGACAGCTTGCAGTGAAATTATGATTATGTGGTAAACATTGACAAAAATTTGTTAATGAGTTACTTATTAATTTCTTATAAGCTTACTATGATCTGTAGGTGTGGTTGGCCGAATATTGTAAGGGGTTAATACGTAGTTTGTATTTGAATAGTTAGATTAACGTGTTAGTAATCCAATTGTAGGCGGTTCGTGTGTGGATCTCGTCAGCATATCGTCGCAAACAGGTGTGTAACTAACACCCTGTTTCTTAGTCTGGATCGGCAAAAGCCGAAAAGCCAAAATGCCAAAAACCAATATTTTGTAGATTTGCGAGTGTGCGAATGCTCGTGAGGTAAATCGATTAATGTTTTTGGTAAGTTGCAATGTTTGGACTGCAAAGTGCATGATTTCTGTGCCCTCGATATTTTTGGGCTAATGGGCCAAAATTGGAATGATGGGCCAACGGGCCCAATTCGGTAAGAACCCTCGGTACGTGATTCTGTTAGTACGTGAAAGGTAGGAATATGCATGAAAAACCCTAAAATAGATAAATTACTGAAATACATTTAAAAGTGGAAAATTTATAGTTTTACCCCTAGGAGATAAATTATCGAAATACCCCTAGGGTTAAATTGACCTAAATGCATGTTTGACTGTTGTTATTTACTGCATGCCATGTTGTTATTATCTGATGCATGGGACTGGGATATTGACGGAGGAAGTACTAAAAGTGGCTTGTCCACGTACTGGAGGCTTTGCCTCAATTTACTGTTAACTGAGCAGCAAGGCTGCAACTGTGGAGTGTTGGGCTGGGTGGGTTGAGCTATTCCCCACATGGAGTGTATGGTTGGTACGGGTGGAGTGTAGTGGTTGGTGGGTTGAGTAGTCTCCCCAAATGGGCTTGCATATGTTTACTGATGTTGCATGTATTTTGAAATGGGCCTATGGGCCATACTGTTATCTGAATAAGGGGCTAAGGCCCAGTTTATTGTAATCTGAAAAGGGCTCTGGCCTAGTACCACTGTTACCTAAATGGGCTTAGGCCCAATAGGCTTGAGCTGACTTGGGCTTTGAATGGGTTTTCCTTGCACACTGAGTTTCCCCAAACTCACCCCTTTTACTTTCATCCATGCAGGAAATCCCCAACCATAGTGGGCTTGGAGCTGTGAGGGAATTCGGAGTGGCCACCCGTTCTGAAAGTTTGATTTTCTTCTGGTGAATTGGACATCCTTTTATTTACGTTTGAAGTTTTTGGGCTTTTAAATGTAATAAGGCCGCTTAATTATTTTTGATGGTTTTAATATGTATTACTAAGATAGGTAATACTTATTTTAACTGTTGAAATTGGATAGCTTTAGGGCGCGTTTTCAAAAACAACAGTTGATTTCAAAATAACACGACAACAAGCAAAGCTTCCGCAATGAAAGTATTTTCCAAAATTAATCACTTTTCCTAAAAATGACTTAATCAAATCGGTTTCCTAGAAATATCCATGACGTTAAGGTGTGGCAATGGCGGTATGCATGTCTAGGATTGGATCTGAAGGGAGCTTGGTACTTAAGCAGTCCGATGGACTCACCACCTCTTTTCCGGTTTCCTACCTGGTGCACAGCTTCCATTCACTTTAACCCTTAATGAATTAATCTTTTGAACATCAAGTACGATTTTCTGGACTTAGAATGAAAATTGAATGAATTTTTTTTTTTACGTTTTTGATGTGGCATGTCGGATCCGGTCATAACGTCTGGGCCGGGTTTGGAGTGCTACAGTCTGTTTTGCGAGCTAGAGTTTACAAGTCAGTTTGGCAAGTTGGGTGTTCACCAATTAAGTTGTGAATTGGGGGTTCGCCAGTCAAAGTCAAGTTAGGCATAAATTAGGAATTTAAAATATTATGTATATAAGATACTTTTCGTGTAAGTAATCTTATTCTAAACTGACTAGAGTTCCTAAGTCAAGTAGTGTGACACCCCTAATCTGACCCTAGTCGAAAAGTGGTTTCGAGACCACGAAACCGAGTTTTATAAATAATTGAAAGTTATATTCTATGTTCATGAGGTGAGTAAATGCATGTGTAAAAATTTCAAACATTAATTTTGCCATTTGTATGTGAAATTTTGAAACGGGACTTATGTGAAACATTGGTAAAATAGGTTGGGTAAATATATAAAGTGATCTAATAGAGCATGTATTCAAAAATGTGGACTTGCATGTCAATTAGACCATTTTTGAATGTAACTGGCCGGCCAACACATGCATGTAACAATGTGTTCTCTTGTCTCCATTTTTAATTGGTGGGAATTATGTATAATAAAGACATAAATAAATATTTTATTATAAAATGATTTTTATATATTGAAATAATTAATTTATATTAGTAGTGGTGATAAAAACAAAGTTCCATCATCTTTTTTTTCATTTTGCCGAAACCATAAGGAAAGAAAAAGAAAAATGGAAGAAAGAACACCTAAGGCATTCGACCATCTTGTGTTGGGAATTAAGGTATGATTTCATATGTTTTTCTTTGGATTTTGAGAAATTTAAATTGGTTTTAAAGCTCCTAAAATGATCCATGTATGTGATTTTGTGTTTGTGATGCATGAAGCATTCGGTCATGAGCTCAATGGGTTACATTGTGTATGTTTTGATAATTTGTAAGGAGAAATGTGACAGTCCTAATTCGACCCTAGTCGGAATGTGGTTTCGGGGCCACAAGACCGAGTCCCAAAATTTATTTAAAATTTGGTTGCATATCCTCTATGTATATTAGTGCATGTGTGAAAATTTGATGTTTTAATTTAGACTTATGAATGTGAATTTCATGTGATTGACTTAGTTGAGAACTTAAGAAAATATGATAGGGGAATATGTAAGGATCAAATGATAACAAAGTGAGGAAACTTGGGTTTGCATGTCAAATTACCCAAACCTCAAGTAGTGGCCGGCCAAGCAAGGATGGTTCTTCCATTAAGTTGAATTTTTAATGATGCTTTTATTAGTAAATGATTAAAATAGATCAAAAAAAAAAAGAAAGGGGAATAAAATCAGAAAGCAAGAGAAAGTCTTCATCTTCTTTCTTTTCTTGAAGTGCCGTGAGCTAGGGAAGGAGGGGAGAAATGTTCTAAGACATTCGGCCATCATAAGGGAGGATTAAGGTAGGATTCATGTTAGTTTTGTTAAATTTTTGTGAAATCTAGCTAGTAGCCAATGTCTTATCATGTCCCATATGTTAATTTTCTACCTAAATAAGTAATTAAATGGCATACGGTTAGGGAGAGGTAAATGCTAAGAGTATGGTGCTTTTGATGTTGTGAAGGGAAATAGTAGGAAGGTGAAAGAGGATTTAGATAGAAATGTAGTTATATGTGGATTTATATGATGTTACAAATAGATGTGAAGCTATGCTAGATTAGAAGAAAAAAATTCGGCCAAGTGTTCATTGGAGGAAACTATGTGTTTGAAAGAATAAAAATGATACTATAATTGATAGTATAGGTATTCGGCCATTTAATCAAGTGTATAGGTGATGTTAGATCTAATTTTAGCACATTCGGCTATATAAGTATGCCCATTTGTGATATTACCTTTGATTGTATAAAATCGACTAAAATGGGTAGTTAGTAAGGGTGGTTACCTAATATACAAATATGTATATGTGTATGTGTAATTGGATTATTGATAGTAATGATATTACATGGTTATTAGCCGAATGGCCCAAAAGCATAAAGTAGAAAGGTAAAAATTTACCATGTGTTTCTTATGATATGAAATCATTAATATTTGGATATAAATATTTAGCAAGACGGTTAAACTAGTTTAACTTATTTGATTAAGCTCGAGAAGTTAAAGGAGGGGAATCAAGCAAGGGCAAAGCAAAGAACATCGAGTAGCCGAGTTGGAACCGTTTTACCCAACACAAAGTAAGTTCTTAAGTAATTGAGTTTGATTACTTTGTAAGTTTTAAGTTTTAAAACGGGATGAGTATGAATTATGTATATACGTTAAGGTCAATGACTTTTCTAAATGACGGCATATATGATATTATGTTTTAAATATGTGAATGAGAACTTTACAGAGTAAATTGTATAAACCTGCTAGGGACAGCAGCAGTAGCGTGTTTTGGAAAAATTACCATAAATTGTGGGAGTTGAGTTAAAGGCTGAATAAATTATGTAATTAAAGCTTGATGCGTCTAGTTTCGTATAAAAGAAATCGTGTAAGTAAAGGGGTTGCCGATAATGAGATTTTCAAAGTTGTATGAGACAGAGTCAGAATGGCTCCGAAATCCCCTGTTCAGTATTTGGAAAATCATTATAAATCTTAAAAAAATGAATATAAGATAAAATTTTATGCTTAGACTCCTTAATGAGTCTAGTTTCAAACAAAATAAACAAAAACATATTTTGAATTCGGTACAATGAGAAATTAAATTCTTAGTGAAGAGTAGTCAGAGTAGTCAAGCAGTAAAATAGGGGAATCCTTAAGAAAATTCTGGTATTGATTGGCCAAACCAAAAATTCTGAAAATTTGGTGGATAGAGGATATATGAGTCTATTTTCATGGAAAATTAACGGCACATAATTTGGAATTTCGTAGCCCCAGTTACAAATAATTTAACGACTGTTGCTCAGGAAAAACAGCTTGTGGAGAATTTGTGGTTATGTTGTAAACATGGATAAAACTTGTTTTAGTTGCTCATAAGCTATTGATTAAACCCATACGTGAATTATAAATTCTAATATTGTAAAATGATATATGAGTGTTAGATGGATCTTTGATATTAAAATTTGTGAAATTGTAAGTTATAAGTATTTGAATATGAAATGATATTATGGCATGAAATTGAATTATTCATTGGAAAATGATAGATGTAGATTCAGCCAAGACAAAGTGTATACATGAAAGTATATGTGGTATGCGAAGTATATTTGGATAATTGTGATGTGAATACATGAAAATTTATATTTTGATTTAGGATTTTAATGTGACGAATGTGAGCATGCATATATGTGATAAGGCCGAATGGCCAATGTGATGAATGTGAACATGCATATGTGTGATAAGGCCGAATGGCCAATGTGATGAATGTGAACATGCATATGTGTAATAAGGCCGAATATGTGTGATAAGGCCGAATGGCCAATGTGATGAATGTGAACATGCATATGTGTGATAAGGCCGAATGGCCAATGTGATGAATGTGAGCATGCATATGTGTGATAAGGCCGAATGGCCAATGTGATGAATGTGAGCATGCATATGTGTGATAAGGCCGAATGGCCAATGTGATGAATGTGAACATGCATATATGTGATAAGGTAGAATGGCCAATGTGATGAACGTGGAAGTGTATATATGTGGCGAAGCCGAATGGCTAATGCGAAATGTGTATGAGATGGATATGAGGTAAAGCCGAGTGGCTAATGCAAAACGTGTATGAGATGGATACGTGGTAAAGCCAAATGGCTAATGTGAGATATGTATGAGATGTGTATATATATATTGTGGCCAAATGACAGACGGCGGAAGGTGTGTTTTATTAGATATTTGATGAGGTAAATGAATTACAAATATGACAGTCGATGTGAATGTTGTAACATGTGATTAAATGTACATGAAACTTGGAAATATATTCCGGGTAAGACCCGATGACTACGTGTGGAGATTTTGTCCGGGTAAGACCCGATAACTACGTGTGGGGATTATTCAAGCTAAAGGTCTCGCTGAAGATCCGAGTAAAGCGTAAGATTATATGACTTCACAGTAACAATTGTTAATAAATACGTTCAATGCGTTAAGTTGGACAGGTATGTATTTTGAGCTTATCTTTAAGTTTGATTTGAATTAAATCATAACTGTAAAGTGGAAACCAAATATGAAAATGCCATATGAATATGTGGGTATACAGTTATGGAAAAATATTATAGGATATTGGGAGATATACAATTTGACTTGACCGATGAGGGTAACTATAGATATGAAATGAAATGATATATATATGAATCAAATAAACAAAATGGTTATATTTGAGTTCAAGAGTTTTTCTTTTAAATTGCTTAAGACTTACTAAGCTTATAAAAGCTTACTCCGTTGCTATGTTTCTCTGTTTTATAGATTGTTGAATTTGGCCTTTTGCTCGGGGATCGTTAGCAACTTGTCACACTATCACTATCCACTGTTTGGTACTGCTATGTTTTGGATTATCTTATGGCGTGTATAGAATAGACTAGTGGCGGAAGAATATTTTGGTTAATGTATATAAGCCATGCGAAAATGGCATCTTTTGAATGTTTACTTAGAGAAGTTTAAATTTTATCCCTGGTTGTGCTTAGTACTTATTTAAACGAATGATCTTTATTTCAAGAAAAGTTCAAAATTTTACTGTTCTGACATGAGTTACAAGTCCGGTAATGCCCCTTACCTATTCCGGCGACGGTTACGGGATAGGGGTGTTACAAGTTGGGTATCTTAAGATCACTAAGCCAGTTAGTGCTTATATATACAACCCTTATTTTGAGAAAATTTTCTCATCGATTATTCTATTGCCAAGTCTCTGTTCAGAATCACATTGGTCGTAACCAGGGTAAGTCTCTACCCTAATAAGCTTGATTTTCCAAGAAGCTAGGTTCACTTGTGTGTTTTTGTATGATTATATCTACTTAGTAATTTATTTTATGTACACTGCGAACCACTGGACCATCTACTAGCAAGGAAAAGGGAAAAGCCAAACTTGTTTAGTTTCTCAGTCAAATTAGTGAATGTGTAGGAATCATCTTATGTGGGCTAACTATCATGTTTTCCAGAGTGAATATTCAAGGTTAGTTACTTATGTACAAACTGTCGTGTTTTTCAAGAATTTTGAACTAAGTTCCAAGACTATGCTTTCCCATAAAACCCTATTTTCAAGTTCTAAGTGTAACACCCCACACCCGAGTCCTACACCGGGACGGCATACGAGGAGTTACCTCACTTAAACACATGCATTCCAATGTTTTCGAGTCTTTAAGACTTGATCAAACTTAAAAATTTTTCAAACTTCGTTCAAATTCCTAAACAAGGTCCTACGGGGCCTCAAACGTCCATTGGAAACCATTCGGGACCAATTTGGGTCCTTAATCAACTTTAGAAAATTAACCCCCCAAAAAAAACAGGGCACACGCCCGTGTGGAAGGGTAACATGCCCGTGTGTTCATTATGACATGGCCGTGCTAATGGCCTGTGTGACACGCACGGACTAAGCCTCTAGCGACACGCCCGTGCCCCATGTCCGTGTGAATTAAATTATAAATTCAAACCTACAAGGGTTTTCACACGGCTTGACTCACTCCTATGTCTCTCATATGGCCATGACACGCTCGTGCCCTAGCCCGTGTCTAAAAACCTAAACATTCTATTTTTGACGTCAGAAATCCTTAAGGGTCACACGGCCAAGGCACACACCCATGTGCTAGGCCGTGCTCTTCATACGGCTGAGACACACGGCCGTATCTCTACCCGTTTGTTTACTACCATGCACACTAACTTGAAATTTTTTTGTGCAGTGGACACACAACCAAACCACACGCCCATAGGGCTGGTCGTGTGTCACACACGGCCTAGACACATGCCCGTGTGTCTACCCGTGTGGACAACATAAGGCTATTTATCAAGCCTTTTGCCACCCAGAAACACCATATAACAACAATCCACCATGCTAAGATTAATATAATACGACTTCTCAATTCATTAACTACATCAAACCTTCTATCGATTCCATATATACTTAAGTATTCAACAAATTACTCATTCATGAAAATCTTTTTGTATTCATAAAACAACATTCAACTTTTTCCATTTTTCCATGGCCTTGTATAAAATGAATCAATTTCTAAAATGAGCCAACACATTTGACCAATTTACATTGACACAAAACTCAAAATCAAGGTCCTATACATGCCATAATCAAAATAAATAGACCTAACTATACCAATTGCTTCGATTGATAGTCTAATCGATGCCTCTGACGTTTGTTGATCCACAAGCTAAATAAGCGGCACTGTAAGAAGATAGAAAGAAACGGGGTAAGTATAAATCTTAGTAAGTTGCATGAAAATAGATGTAGCAACAACATTACCATTCATCATCATCCTCTTAATACAAAAGTAGGCATAAGCACGACTTACTCGTCACTATCCAATACAATTCAAATAACATATACCAAGCTCACATCTCATACATTTCAAATAGGTACTTGTACCACTCACAACATGGTTATACTTTTCTCGTTTAACTTAAACTGTAACTCTCACCGTTGGACCATTTGAAATGCTATTGTATATTCACTAAGCCTCAAACTTAGGGTATAATGTCGATGTCATGTCCCAGACATAGTCTTACACTGGCTCTCACGTTAAGTCGATGCCATGTCCCAAACATCGCCTTACACTAACTCTCATGTATCTGTGTCGATGCCATGTCCCACACATGGTCTTATACTGACACATCATGAAGCTGATGCATGTCCCGGACATGTGTTACACTGGCTTAAACCTCGAGGCTGACGCATGTCCCAGACATGTCTTACACTAGCTCTCGTCTCAATGTCGATGCCATGTCCTAGACATGGTCTTACACTCGCTCTCATAATATGGCCGATGCATGTCCCAGACATGTCTTACACTAGCACACAAGTAACCCTAATGTCATGGCATGAATATCCGATTTATTTCCTAAGGTTCAAATGGGAGTTCTACTATCTCAATATTCATCATGCATAATCATTTCCACAGTTAAGCAATTTATTCTATATCAATTCAAACACATATAATAACAATATAGTTGTATTATTTACATACAACTTACCTCGGATTACAAAATGTAGATGACTAGCTCACTTAGTCCACTTGCTTCGCTTTTCCCTGGTCTAGGCCCTGATTTTGTAATTCGTGTTCTAAAGTGATAGAAATTCATTCTTCTCATCAGCATTTTACTCTAGACACTTGAAAATTCATAATTGGCATAATGACGGTTTTGCCCTTAGGTTTTCACAAAATGACCATTTTACCCCTAGGTCCGAAAATCTATTTTTATCATATTTTCTCACTAACCAAGCCTAGTCGATTACGTTTTATACTAGAAGCAGTCCAAAATTCTCAATATTTAATACATTTATCACTTATTTTACAACTTATGCAAAATGGTCCTTTTTAGGGTTTTCATGAGAAATCCCTTCACAAAAGTTATTTATTTCACAACCATGATTCATTTTCTTCCATAAAATTTCAAAACAATCATGAACACTCTCATTGTAAAACCCTAAACTTTCAATCATTTTGCAAAATAGCCCTCTTATTGGAAAGTTCATGCTATAAGGGGTCCAAAAATACAAAAATCATCAAGAATAACCATCAAAATGACTTACTTGCAAGAGATACAAATGGCTGGTATTTTGAGCTCTCTAAACCCCCTTTTGATGTTGAAAATTGATGAAGAAGAAGATGATGATAAAGTGATATCATTTTTCTTTATTTTATTTTTATTTTGTCAAGTAAGCCACCAACACCTACCTAACCTTTGACTATTTGAATTCCTTGTCCCTTGGCAGGCCATCACTTATATAATGGCCAAATTTCACTTTAAAGACCCCCAATTTATGATTCATGGTAATTTAACACCCTTAACTATCAAATTAAAACTTTTGCACTTTATGCGATCTAGTCCTTTTTCGCAATAAAGCTCACAAACGCTAAAATTACTTCACCAAATTTTTCATGCACTAAAATAAACATGCTATAACTCTAAAATAATAATAAAATACTTTCTCTGAATTTGGATTGGTGGTATCAAAACCACTATTCTGAATAAGCCCAAAATTGAGCTATTACAACTCTCCCCTCTTCATGATTTTTATCCCCGAAAATCTGACCGGTGAATAAGTTCGGGTATTGATCTCTCATAGTCTCTTCGGATTCCCACGTGGCTTCTTCTACTCTGTGTCTATGCCACAGAACCTTTACTAGTGCTACATTTTTATTCCTCAACTTCTTGATCTCTCAATCCAAAATCTTAATCGGTTTTACACCATAGGTCATATTCAGGCTTATTTCAATTTCTTTCGGTGAAATCATGTGTGAGGGGTTAGATCGGTAGCAGTGCAACATCGATACATGGAATACACCATGAATTTTCTCTAGCTCAAGAGGCAAGGCTAATCGGTACTCAGCTTGCCTTTTTCTACCAAATCTAAGGACTTTCTTCCACGGGGATACTTTCAAAAACACTTTATCCCTGACTTGAAACTCGATCTCTTTCCGTTTCAAATCTGCGTAGGATTTCTATCTATCCGATGCGGCCTTTATACAATCGTGAATCACTTTACTCTTTTCTTCAGTCTCTTTGACTAAGTCGAACCCGTGAATCTGATTCTCTCTCAACTCGGTCCAATATAAAGGCGTTCGGCACTTACACCGATACAAAGCCTCATAAGGTGCCATTATCAGACTTGATTGATAACTGTTGTTGTAGGCGAATTCGACCAGTGGTAAATACCTTTCCCAACTACCTTGAAACTCAAAAACACAACATTGTATCATGTCCTCTAATATCTGAATTACTCTCTCTGACTGCCTGTCAGTTTGCGGGTGAAAAGCCGTGCTAAAATTCAGCTTCGTTCCCAATGCCTCTTGCAACTTCCTCCAAAACTGCGAGGTAAACCTCGAATCTCTATCTAAAATAATTGACAAGGGCATTCATGAAGTCTCACAGTCTCAGAAATATAACGATCGGCCAATTTCTCAAGGGAATAGTTGGTACACACTGGTATAAAATGTGCCGACTTAGTAAGTCTATCAAATATGACCCAAACTGAATCCTTTTTCCTTGGTGTCAAAGGAAACCCTGACACAAAGTCCATGGTTACTCGGTCCCATTTCCACTCAGGAATCATCACAGGCTGAAGTAAACTCAAAGGTACTTACTGTTTGGCCTTCACTCGTTGATAGACTAAACACTTAGAGACAAACTCGGAAATGTCTCTTTTTATTCCTGACCACCAGTACATTTTCTTCAAATCATTGTAAATTTTCACATTACCCGGGTGGATAGACATACAACCACTATGTGCCTCTTGTAAAATCTTCTGAATGAGCTCATTATCCTTGGGTACACAAATTCTATCTTGGATCATCAAGTAGCCTTCTGTATTAATCTGAAAATCCAGTTTATCACCCGACACACTGAGCCATCTTAGTTTGTAAATCCTTGTCACCTTTCTAAGCTTTGCAGATCTCTTGCAGAAACATTGGTCTAGCTCTCAACTCTGCCAGAACCGAACCATCATCAGTCAATGACAACCGAGCATTTATAGCCCTCAAGGCGAATAATGATTTCCTACTCAATGCATCAGTGACTACACTCGCTTTTCTCGGGTGGTAGTCAATCACCAACTCGTAATCCTTTATCAACTCTAGCCACCTTCGTTGCCGTAGGTTCAACTTCTTCTAAGTCATCAAATACTTGAGACTTTTATGGTCGATGAACACTCAGCATCTCTTGCCATACAAATGGTGTCTCCAAATTTTCAACGTGAACACAATGGCAGCCAACTCTAAATCGTGTGTCAGGTAATTCTTCTCGTGTGGCTTTAGCTGTCTCGAGGCATAAGCTATCACTTTGCCTTCTTCCATGAGCAGACACCCCAATCCATTTAAAGAGGGGTCGTTATATACCACAAATTCTTTTCTCGATTTTGGTTGCACCAGAACTGGAGCTTCTGTCAATAAAGCCTTTAATCTCTCAAAACCCTATTGGCACTTCTCTATCCATTCGAACTCGACATCCTTTTGTAACAACCATGTCATCAGAGTAGCTATCATAGAGAATCAGTTCACGAATCTTCTGTAGTACCCAACTAATCCCAGAAAGCTTCAAACCTCTGTCACATTCTTCGACGGTTTCCACTCAACAATAGTTGAGATTTTACTTGGGTCAACTCTGATCCCATCTCCCGACACGATGTGTCCTAGGAACCCAACCACTTTAAGCCAAAATTCACTCTTACTGAACTTGGCATATAACTATTTATCTCTCAAGGTTTGTAAAACCCTTTTCAGATGCTCCGCGTGCTCACTCTCATCACGTGAGTAAATCAGTATGTCATCGATAAAGACCACTACAAACTTATCCAGATATGTCCAGAAAATGCGGTTCATCAAATCCATAAACACCGCAGGAGCATTCATTAAACCGAAGGGCATAACAAGAAACTCATAGTGCCCATACCTCATCCTAAACGCGGTTTTTGGTACATCTTGTTCCTTAACCTATAGCTAATAATAGCCCGACCTTAAGTCGATCTTGGAAAACATAGTGGCTCCCCTCAACTGATCAAACAAATCATCGATCCTTGGCAAGGGATACTTTTTCTTTAAGGTTTCCTTGTTGAGCTGTCGGTAGTCTATACACAATCTCATCGACCCGTCTTTCTTTTTCACTAAAAGTACCGGAGCATCCCACGGTGAATAACTCGGTCTTGCAAAACCTTTGTCAGTTAACTCTTGTAGTTGAACTTTCAACTCCTTCAACTCCATAGGAGCCATCCTATATGGAGAAATTGATATGGGTGCCATACTAGGGACTAATTTGATACCAAACTTAACTTCTCTTATTGGAGGCAATTCGGGCAACTATTCCGAAAATACATCCGAGTACTCGCATACCAAGGGCATTGTCTCAATCATTACTTCAGACTCCTTGGTGTTCAACACAAATGCTAGGTAGGACTTATACCCTTTTATCAAATTTTTCTCGGTAGTCAAAGACGAGATCAATACTGGTTGGTTATCTGGTTCACCTGATTCAACTCGAATAATATCCCCATTCTCACATTTTATTTTAGTGAACTTGCTACCATAATTCACTATCACATCATAAGCAGTCAACCAATCCATGCCAAGAATCAGATCAAATTCATCAAACGGTAGTACCATGAGGTTAGCTGGAAAACAATGACCTCTAATCATCAAAGGACAACCTCTACACATTTTATCAACTACCACATGCCTGCCTAACGGGTTTGACACTTTTATCACAAATTCGGTAGACTCAATAGACATATTCATACTGGATACTAATTTCATGCATACATAGGAATGAGTAGACCCTGAATTAATTAAAGCAATAACAGAAATATCGTGAAGGGGAAAAGTACTCGTAATCACATCTGGTGAAGATGTCTCTTCACGAGCGCAAATGGCATAAGTCCTTGCAAGCGTACGACCCTTGGACCTCACAGCTGAATCTCTAGGGGCACCTCTACTACTAGCCCTACTGCCCGGGTTCTTCTGTGGTCTACCTCTCGTAGGAGCACTACTCACCCTTACATCTGGCTTTTTCTCTTTTTCATCTAATTCAGGGAAGTCTCAAATGAAGTGGTCTAAAGATCCACATTTGAAGCATCCTCTTCCATTCCCTTGGCATTCATCGAAATGAAACCTACCACACTGTAAACAATCCAGCCTATTTGGCCGAGCACTACCAACACTTGCGATGAAAGTGGTTTGGGCTTTAGATGTCGTGTGCTGCTTGTTCTTGTTTTTACTCGAGAATCCCCTTGAAGTATTCGATGTGGTAGTGAATTCTCTCAATCTCTTAGATAAGGACTGATGTGACTTCCCCATCTATCTCTTCTTCAAATCACGTGACTCAATAGCCACCTTTCTCTTCTCTTTAACCAACTCTTCTGCTCTACAAGCTCTCTCAACCAGTACTACAAATTCCCTTAGTTCTAGGATGTCGACAAATACTCGGATATCTTCATTCAGGCCATCCTTGAACCTCTTACACATTATGGCCTTGGTAGATATGCACTCTTGGGCGTACAATCTCACGTTCATACTCCATCACTGTCATACAGCCTTGCTCAGCTCCAAAAATTCCTTCCTCTTCTGGTCTATAAATCTCTGGCTAATGTACTTCTTCCGAAACTCTTCCTGGAAGAACTCCCAAGTTATCATATCTCTAAGGTACGACGGACAGGAGAGTATTCCACCATTTGTAGGCCGACTCTCGTAGGAGTGACACTACACACTTCACGCACTCCTCAGGTGTACATGATAGCTCATCAAATACCTTAATGGTATTTTCCAACCAGAACTCTGCTCTTTCTGGGTCATCATCAATTTTAGCCTGAAATTCCTCGGCCCTTTGCTTTCGTATCTTATCTACCAAAGGTTTCTCTCTCCTAACCAAATCCACTTTTTGTGGAGCTACAGGGGCATACTGAGGAATCGGAGGAGGTAAGGGAGGTGGAGTGTTCGAATTCGCACGAACAAACTTCGTATACCAAGTGTCCATCATATAGAGGTAAGCTTCTCTAGCTCCTCCGGCCTGACTCATCGTCACGGGCTCACTACCTACTAGCGTTGTCCCTTCAGCGGGAGCTGGTGCATTGCTCTCCACATCATCCGCTATAGCTATGTCAGAATCCATTTAGTATATGAATAAAACATAATTTATCTCATCAGGAGTCATCACACTATCAATATACAGTTATGGAATGTATAACTAGATTCATACTCATGCTAGGTTAGTCCTAGAATAGACTAAACCATACTTTGATACCACTAAATGTAGCACCCCACACCCATGCGCTACACTGGAATGAGATACCAGGCATTACCTCACTTAAACACATGCATTCCAACGTTTTTGATTCATTAAGACCTGATCAAACTTAGAACTTTTTCAAAATTTGTTCAAATTCCTAAACAAGGGCATATGAGGCGTCAAACGTCCATTAGAAACCATTCAAGACCAATTCAGGTCCTTAATAAACTTTAGAAAATTAACCTAAAAAAAGGGCACACGACCGTGTGGAAGGGTAACACGCCCGTGAGTTCATTATGACACGGCCGTGCTAATGGCCCGTGTGACACATACAGACTAAGCCTCTAAGGACACCCTAGTGCCCCACGTCCGTGTGAATTAAATTCTAAATTTGAACCTATAGGGGTTTTCACATGGCCTAACACACGCTCGTGTCTAAGGCCCGTGTCTCTCTCAACGTCATGACATGTCCGTGTCATAGCCCGTGTCTAAAAACCATGACATTCTGTTTCTAACGTCAGCAAGCCTTAAGGATCACACGACCAAGGCACACGCCCATGTGCTAGGCCGTGCTCTTCACACAGCTGAGACACACGGCCGTATCTCTGCCCGTCGGTTTACTTTCAACCATTGTGCAAAATAATCCTCTTATTAGAAAGTTCATGCTACAAGGGATCCAAAAATACAAAAATCATCAAGAATAACCTTCTAAACGGCTTACTTGCAAGAGATACAAATGGCTGATATTTTGAGCTCTCTAAACCCCCATTTGATGCTGAAAATCAGTGAAGAAGAAGATGATGATAAAGTGATATCATTTTTCTTTATTTTATTTCTATTTTGTCAAGTAAGCCACCAATACCTACTTAACCTTTGACTATTTGAACTCCTTGTCCCTTGGCCGGCTGTAACACCCCTAACCTGTAACCGTCATTGAATTAGGGTTACGAGGTATTACCAGACAGACAGAATATTTCAGACAAATTCAGAATCACATAACATTAATACAATTGCAATCATCAACTATTCATTCCTTATGATGGCCTACAAAACCTAAAACATACTTTTAGGAACAGTCATAACTAAACCGAACAAATTCGTAAATTTTAGAACTCAGAAAATTTCTCAATTCGGTTGCGGTCACACACCGGTGTGACCAGGCCGTGTGCCTTCCATGGGCACCAAACACGCCCATGTAAACCAACTGTGCCACAACATAGCATACATACTGACTTTCACCCACGGCTGACAGACACGCCCGTGTGCTATGGCCATGTGATACTTAGCTAACTACTGACTTAAGTGCACGATCATATGACATGCCCGTGCTCCATGATCGTGTGGCACTATGCAGGTTTGGTTTAAGCCAATTTGCCACCCCTTTATAGGTCATTCCTACAAGCCAAATTCAACAACATTTGTAGCTAAATTTTCAACCAATTCCATGCTCATAACATGCTTCATTATAACTACATCATACTAGATCATAAAACATCACAAGCACACATCATTTGGTTATCATCAACCAAAAACCAAAACTATGTACAACATATCATTTGCTAGCCAACTCTTATTGCATAATATATATACATATCAAAACTTATATACTTAGACCTTCTAGCCTATACATGCCATACATAAAATATTTATACTTTCAAAAGTACAAAAATGAGTTCGATAGTGTGGTGACGATCCTCGACTATCCCCGAGCCTTCAGTAGCTACGATAACTATAAAACAGATAGAAATCACACATAATAAGCTACAAAGAGCTTAGTAAGTCAAATACAAATGGTCTAACTATTAAAGCACATAAAATAAAAGTCTATAGCAATAATTCATAATCATTTCACATAGAAACTCATGAGCCTAACCATGTTCATTGCTTGTATACATATCATATTTCATTTCCATGAATTCATCCATACTTCACATTCATTATTTTGCAGAAACAGAGTCCTTTATATTCAGAAATTTAGTACAATATAAACGTACCTGTATAAATTATACATTTCATATATTCATTCCCATATCTCGTACTCTATCACCAGGTAATTCAGAAACGATACAGATATTCATAGACAAGTACAATGCTGACGTCCCAGACGTGGTCTTACATGTAATTTAGTATCGATGCCTCTGTCCTAGACAAGGTCTTACACGAAATTAGATACGATGTCGATGTCTCAGACATGGTCTTACACGTAAATCTCAAATCGAGGCCTATGTCCCAGACACAGTCTTACACGATATCTCAGATCGTTGTTCACATTCCTTAAGATACATACAGAGCTTTTCAGATACTAGCATTTTATCAGAATTTAGTTGGAATTCATTCGTCAGGATCTCAAGGCCTTCCAATACAAATTACAGTTTGTATATGCTGAACTTAGTCAATATAACATGTAATTGTAATTTGACTTACCTTGTACGGATTTCAGACGGAAACGAGTCGTTTAACCAACTATTTTATATTTCCCTCGATCAAAGTCCGATTTTCTTTGTTCTTGATCTAATACAATTAAAATTCAACCATTCAATCATTCATTTCATTCAAAATAATCCATGACACATATTTAGGGCACTTTGCATTTTAGCCCTTACATTTTCACACTTTGACAATTCAGTCCATTTTTCACAAAATCACAAATAGGCAAAATTCACCAAGACTATAGCTTGGCCGAATGTACATAGCTTCCATATAAGCCTAATTAACACATTTAATTCACAATTTAGTCCTTCAAAACCTCATTTTCACAAATTAACCCAAACAGCTCTATTCTATCAAAATTCAAGAACAAAGTATGATAATCTCACATATATCTTTCATAATCCATATAAAAATATCACAAAGCTCATATAATCATCAATGGCACATTTCATAATCTTCAACAGAAATAGAAATTTAGACATGGGTTTTGAAGAACACGAAGCAACGATCACAGAAACGTAGAAATTATCAAAAACCGAATAGAAATCACTTACCAAATCAAGTTAACCATGGTCGAATGTTCAACAAGCTTATATCTTTTCCTTTCTTTTGATTTTCAGGAAAAACAAAGGTGATAATGGCTTTAGTATCATGTTTTCATTTTATTTAATTAACATAATTTCACCTTTTACCATTTTGCCCGTGGCATATATCATTGAATTTTTACCAACTAATGTCCATCATTGTCCACCATTAATATAAATGGTAAATTTGACATGCAAGGGCCCATATTTAATAGCCAGAGCTAATTAACCCCATTAACAATTAGCATGCAACTTTTGTACTTTACTCGATTAAGTCCTTTTTCATAATTAAAATAGAAACAAACAAATTAAATCACAAAAATTTCACAGATGCAATTTCAAATATCATAGACACAGAAAATAATATTAAAATATTTTTTGGACTTGAATTTATGGTCCCAAAACCACTATTCTAACTAGAGTCTAAACCAGAATGTTACAATTCTCCCCCTTAGGGATTTTTCGTCCCTGAAAATATTACCGTTAAACAGATTCGGATATTGTTGTCTCATAGCATCTTCAGACTCCCACGTGGCTTCTTCAAAACCATGTCATGCCACATCACATTAACTAATGGAATTTTTTTATTTCGCAACTCTTTAACCTCACGAGCTAAAATACGGATTGGCTTTTCTTCGTAAGTCATATCAGGTTGAATTTCAATCTCAGACAGTGAAATTACATGCGAAGGATCAGATCTGTCTTATCGAAGCATCAATACGTGAAACACATTATGAATCTTTTCTAGCTTAGATGGTAGCCTCAATCTATTAGCAACCGGCCCAATTCACTCAATGATTTCATACGGTCCGATGAACCTCAGACTCAACTTGCCGTTTTTGCCAAATTCGAACAGTTTCTTCCATGGAGATACTTTCAGAAACACTTTATCACTGATCATCTCAAATTTGATATCCTTTCTTTTTAAATCTGCATAAGATTTTTGACTATCAGAGGTAGCTTTCAGACTTTTTCGGATTACTTTCACTTTCTGTTCTATTACTTTTATTAGATCAATATTGTAAATCTTATTTTCACTGAGCTCAAACTAGTATAATGGAGTTCTAGACTTTCGACCGTATAAAGCTTCGTACGGTGCCATTTTAATGCTCGATTGAAAGCTATTATTATAAGTGAATTCAATCAAAGGTAAATATTGTTCCCACGTACCTTTAAACTCAAGAATGAAACATTTCAACATATCCTCGAGAATCTGAATAATCCGTTTAGATTGACCATCTCTTTGCGAATGAAAAGAAGTGCTAAAATACAATTTAGTACCCAGAGCATTAAATTTCGGGTCTTTATCTGACACAATAGACATAAGCACCCTGTGCAATCTCACAATATCAGAAATATAAAGCTCATCTAACTTAAAAAGTGAGAAATCAGATCGAATCGGAGTAACATGAGCCGATTTTGTAAATCGATCAACTACAACCCAAATTGCGTCTTTCTTTTTTAGAGACTAGGGCAAACCCGAAACAAAGTCCATGGTCACTCGATCCCATTTCCACTCTGGAATCATAATCGGTTGTAGTAATCCAGACGGCAGCTGATGTTCAGCTTTAACTTGCTGACAGATTAAACATCTCGAAACAAAGTTAGAAATATCTCTTTTCATTTCGACCCACCGATAATGTTGCTTCAGATCATTATACATTTTCGTACTACCCGAATGTATAGATAAACAACTACTGTATGCTTCACTCAAAATCATTTGAATTATCTCTGGATTTCTCGGAACACAAATCTGTTCTCGAAATCTTAAGCAATCATCAACATCAACTCGGAATTCAGAATCAGAATCAGAGTTACACTGAATTCGTTTTGCTATTAATTAATTATCAACCTTCTGAGCTTCGACAATCTGTTGTAAGAACAAAGGTCTCGCTTTTAATTCAGCTAAAATTGAACCATCATCAGACAGAACTAAATGAGCATTCTTTGCACACAAAGCAAATAACGATTTCCAACTCAAAGCATCAGCAACAACATTTGCTTTTCCAGGGTGATAATCAATCACAAGTTCGTAATCTTTTAGCAGTTCTAACCATCTTCTCTGTTGCAGATTCAAATCTTTTTGAGTCATTAAATACTTCAGACTTTTATGATCAGAAAATACATGACATTTCTCAACGAATAGATAGTGATGTCAGATCTTCAAGGCAAACACAATAGCAGCTAACTTAAGGTCGTGTGTCGGATAGTTTTTCTCATGTAGCTTCAACTTTCTAGAAGCATAAGCAACAACTTTTTCTTCTTGCATTAGAACACAACTGAGTCCATTCAATGAAGCATCACTATAAACAATGAATTCTTTACCTGATTCAAGCTGTACCAAAACCGAAGCTTCAGTCAATAAAACTTTTAACTGATCAAAACTGTTCTGACACTTTTCAGACCACTCAAATTTCACATCTTTCTGGAGCAATTTTGTCAACGGAGTTGCTATCACAGAGAAATCTTTTACAAATCTTCTGTAGTAACCAGCAAGTCCTAGAAAACTACGGACTTTAGACACATTCCTCGGAGGTTTCCAATCTAGAATAGCTGAAATTTTGCTCGGATCAACTCAGATAGAGGCTGATACAATATGACCCAGGAAACCAACTTCTCACAACCAGAATTCACATTTACTAAAATTTGCATACAACTATTTATCTAGCAAAGTCTGTAGCATTATTCTCAAATGCTCGGCATGTTCAAATTCATCATGTGAATAAATCAATATGTCATCAATAAATACTACAAAAAATTGATCTAAATAAGGTTTGAAAATTCTATTCATTAAATCCATAAGGTGCATTCGTTAACCCAAAAGGCATGACTAAAAATTTATAATGCTCGTACCTTGCTCTAAAAGTAGTTTTCGGAATGTCAAAGTCCTTTACTCGCAACTGGTAAGTAACCTGATCTCAGATCTATCTCCGAAAATACAGTAGCACCTTTCAACTGATCGAATAAATCATCGATTCTGGGCAAAGGATATTTTTTCTTTATAGTCACTTTGTTAAGCTGACGGTAATCAATACACATTCTCATTGTACCATCTTTCTTTTGCACAAACAGGATAGGAGCACCCCATGGTGAAAAGCTCGGTCTAGCAAATCCTAGATCTGTCAATTCTTGCAACTGAGATTTTAATCCATTTAACCCGGTCGGAGCCATTCTATATGAAGCTATAGAAATTGGAGTAGTACCAGGTACTAATTCAATGGCAAACTCGACTTCTCGAATCAGAGGCAAACCCGGTAGTTCTTTAGGAAACACATCAAAAAATTCACAAACAACAGGCACTGATTCAACTTTCTTATCATCCACTTTTGAGTCAAACACATAAACTAAGTAGGCTTCACAGCCTTTCTTCACATATTTTTGTGCTTTCATTGCAGATATCACAGTTGGTAGTCCATTCAAATCATTAGACTCAATTCGAATTATCTCATCATTCTTACACCTTAAATCAATGACTTCTCGTTTGCAATTCACAATGGCATCGTGTAAAGTTAACCAGTCCATTCCCAGAATTATATCAAATTCGTCGAAAGGTAAAAGCATCAGATCAGCAGGAAAATAGATATCTCGAATCATTAACAGGCAATTCTTGCAGACTTTATCAACCAGGACACTTTTTCCTAAGGGGTTTGATACTCTAATTACGAATTCAATAGACTCTATAGGCATAGTCTTACTGTGCACTAAATTCATACAGATATAAGAATGCGTTGAACCAGGATCTATCAATGCAATCATAGTAGTATCATAAAGAGTAAAAGTACCAGTAATCACGTATGGAGTCGAGGCTTCCTCATGAGATCGGATAGCATAGGGTCTGGCAAGTGCTCTAGCCTCAGATCTAACGCAGTATCCCTAGCAGCTCTTTGACCACCACTTGCATTTCCTGTTTTTCTAAAAGGTCTACCACTAACTGAGGTGTTGCTCGGTCTCGGATTCTGTACATTCTCTTGCTCAGCAGGTTCAGAACAATCTCTTACAAAATGGTCCAGAGATCCACATCGAAAACAGGCTCGGTCATTCAATCTAGAATTTCCCAGATGTCTTTTACCACAGTGTTTACATTCATGTTTCTCAGATCAGACATTCCCAACACTTGCAACAGATGTAGCAGGAGCTCTAAAATTTAAATGCGATCTACTTCGATCTCGGTTTGAAAGTCTTACATGAGCCTTTGAACGGCTATGATCATCTCAAAATTTCTTTGACAGATTGAAATGATCTACTTGAAGATCTCTTTCTAACATCTCTAGCTTCATAATCATCTTTTCTTTTCTCTTTACTTAATTATTCAACTTCACAGGCTCGCTCAACGAGCACAACCATTTCTTTAATCTCCAAAATACCAACTAACAAACGGATATCTTCGTTTAGTCCATCTTTAAACCTTTTACACATTATTTCTTCATTCGATACATATTCTCGAGCATACTGACTCAATCTTACAAATTCACGTTCGTATTCAGTAACAGATATACAGCCTTATTTAAGCTCGAGAAACTCTTTGCGTTTCTGATCGATGAATCTTTGATCGACATATTTCTTCCGAAATTTAGCTTGGAAGAAATCCGACGTAACTCGTTCACTCGGAACCACAGATGTTAAAGTTCTCCACTAATGATACGTTGTATCTCTCAAAAGTGAAACGACACATTTTATACATTCCTTAGGATTCAGAGATATTTCATCAAACACTCGTACTGTATTCTCTAACCAAAATTCAGCTTTTTCAACATTATCATTCGTTGTCGCTCGGAACTCTTTAGCCTCATACTTTCTAATCTTATCAACCGGTGGTCTACTTGACTGAACCAGATTCACTGAGGGCATAACAGAAATTTAAGAAGGATTAACAGGGGGTGGAGGTTGTGGTATAGTCGGATTGGTTCTAATATACTGAGTGAACCAATCATTGATCATCTGATAGAAGGCTTGCTTAGCCTCACCATCACGGCTACTCATAGCCGATCGAGAATCAGCTTGCACTGTCCCTTGTACGGGAGCTGGCGCATTGCTTTTTACATTGTCAGCTATAGCTCTATTGGGATCCATTTGCTATATAAAAGCATATTTCAATATCAGGATTCATCACACTATCATAGTTTCAGATATATGGCATGTATAGCTAGACTCATATACGCTATGGTAGTCCTAGAACCGACTCAACCATAGCTTTGATACCTATTAAATTGTAACACCCTTAACTCGTAACCGTCATCGGATTAGGGTTACGAGGCATTACCAGACAGACAGAACATTTCAGAAAAATTCAGAATCACATAACATTAACACAAATGCATTCATCAACTATTAATTCCTTATGATGGTCTACAAAACCTAAAACATACTTTTAGGAACAGTCAGAACTAAACCGGACAAATTCGTAAATTTTAGAACTTAGAAAATTTCTCAATTCTGTTGAGGTCACACGCCCGTGTGACCAGGCTGTGTGCCTCCCATGGGCACCAGACACGCCCATGTAAACCAACCGTGCCACAACATAGCATACATACTGACTTTCACCCACGGCCGACAGACACGTCCATGTGCTATGGTCGTGTGATACTTAGCTAGCTACTGACTTAAGCCCATGACCATATGACACGCTCGTGCTCCATGACCGTGTGGCACCATGCAAGCTTGGTTTAAGCCAATTTGCAACCCCTTTATGGGTCATTCCTACAAGCCAAAATTAAACAACATTTGTAGGTAAATTTTCAACCAATTCTATGCTCATAACATGCTTCATTATAACTACATCATATTAGATCAAAAAACATCACAAGCATGCATCATTTGGTCATCATCAACCAAAAACCAAAACTATGTACAACATATCATTTGCTAGCCAACTCTCATGGCATAATATATATAATATCAAAACTTATATACTTAGACCTTCTAGCCTATACATGCCATACTTAAAATATTTATACTTTCAAAAGTTCAAAAATGAGTTTGACAGTGTGGTGACAGTCCTCGACTATCCCCGAGCCTTCAGTAGCTACGATAACTGTAAAACAGACAGAAATCAAAAAGAATAAGCTACAGATAGCTTAGTAAGCCAAATACAAATGGTCTAACTATTAAAGCACATAATAAAAGTCTATAGCAATAATTCATAATCATTTCACATAGAAACTCATGAGCCTAACCATGCTCATTGCTTGTATACATATCATATTTCATTTCCATGGATTGATACATACTTCACATTCATTATTTCGCAAAAATAGAGTTCTTTATATTCAGAAATTTAGTACGATATAAACGTACCTATATAAATTATACATTTCATATATTCATTCCTATATCTTGTACTCTATCACCAGGTAATTCAGAAACGATACAGATATTCATAGACAAGTACAATGCCGACGTCCCAGATGTGATCTTACATGTAATTTAGTATCGATACCTCTGTCCTAGACAGGTCTTACACGAAATTAGATACGATTTCGATGTCTCAGACATGGTCTTACACGTAAATCTCAAATCAAGGCCTGTGTTCCAGACACAGTCTTACACGATTTCTCATATCGTTGTTCACATTCCTTAAGATACATACAGAGCTTTTCAGATACTAGCATATTATCAGAATTTAATCAGAATTCATTCGTCAGGCTCTCAAGGCCTTCCAATATAGATTACAGTTTTTATGTGCTGAACTTAGTCAATATAACATGTAATTGTAATTTGACTTACCTCGTATGGATTTTAGACGAGAACGAGTCGTTTAATCAACTATTTTGGATTTCCCTCGATCAAAGTCCGATTTTCTTTGTTCTTGATCTAATACAATTCAAATTCAGCCATTCAATCATTCATTTCATTCAAAATAATCCATGAACACATATTTAGGGCACTTTGCATTTTAGCCCTTACATTTTCACACTTTGACAATTCAGTCCATTTTTCACAAAATCACAAATAGGCAAAATTCACCAAGACTATAGCTTGGTCGAATATACATAGCTTTCATATAAGCCCAATTAACACATTTAATTCACAATTTAGTCCTTCAAAACCTCATTTTCACAAATTAACCCAAGTAGCTCTATTATATCAAAATTCAAGAACAAAGTATGATAATCTCACATATATCTTTCATAATCCATATAAAAATATCACAAAGCTCATATCATCATCAATGGTACATTTCGTAATCTTCAACAGAAACAGAAATTCAGACATGGGTTTTGAAGAACACGAAGCAACGATCATAGAAACGTACAAAATATCAAAAACTGAATAGAAATCACTTACCAAATTAAGCTAACCATGGCCGAATGTTCAACAAGCTTATATCTTTTCCTTTCTTTTGATGTTCGACCAAAACAAAGGTATAATGGCTTTAGTATCATGTTTTCATTTTATTCAATTAACATAATTTCACCTTTTACCATTTTGCCCATGGCATATATCATTGAATTTTTACCAACTAATGTCCATCATTGTCCACCATTAATATAAATGGTAAATTTGACATGTAAGGACCCATATTTAAAAGCCAGAGCCAATTAACCCCATTAACAATTAGTATGCACCTTTTGCACTTTACGCGATTAAGTCATTTTTCCTAATTAAGCACAAAAACAGACAAATTAAATCACAGAAATTTTACAGATGCAAATTCACATATCACAGACACAAAAAATAATATTAAAATATTTTTTGGACTCGAATTTGTGGTCCCGAAACTACTATTCTGACTAGAGTCTAAACCAGACTGTCACATTGGCCATCACTTATATAATGGCCAAATTTCACTTTAAAGACCCCTAATTTATGATACATTGCAATTTAACACCCTTAACTATCAAATTAAAACTTTTGCACTTTATACGATCTAGTCCTTTTTTGCAATTAAGCTCACAAACGCTAAAATTACTTCACCAAATTTTTCATGCACTAATATAAACATGCTTTAACTCTAAAATAATAATAAAATACTTTTTCTGACTTCAGATTGGTGGTTTTGAAACCACTGTTCCAATAAGCCCAAAATCGGGTTGTTACACTAAGACTCTATTTTTAAGTTATGTTTTTAAAGTTAGGTTTTATGATATGCCCAAGCGAGCCTATGTTTCAAGATATGTTTTTAAAGTATGGTTTTTTTTTATTTTTTTATTTTACAAGTTATGTTTTGCGAGCTCTTTATGTGAGCTCAAAATGATAAGTATTTTGTATAACCTCCTCTTTGAGTCTACGTAATAAGTATTTTGTGTGAGCTCCTTTACGAGCTTATATGTTGGATATATTGGTATGCCAAAGGATTGTGAGTACTCACCCATAGGTTTTGTGATATGTGGAGAGATAATGGAATATCACGCTGTGCTCCAACCAATGGACATGTTGGTGTATAGGGAGTGTGTAGCTTCGTGCTGCACTTGACATGTTAAGGACTCTTTACATAATTATGAGGCACTATAAAGAGAACCGTGTAACACCCTAAACCTGACCGGGATGGATCAGCCCGAACTCGAAGGGTTATATTAGCCACCTAATTGACTTTCTGACAAACGACCACCCAAGACACACCCCGATCTTATAACACCTCAATTTTATATGTATATTAGTTATTTATTAACCTGGAAGCAAATTATGAGCCAATTTTAAACTTTTTCTAGGTAATTTAACCTAAGGGAATTTTCGACATTTTACCACTTATGGTAAAACTACCCTAATTTTAGATCTAAATGTTTATCAACCTTCTTTTATTCAAAATTATGCAAGCCTAAAAATTTTAGCTTAAATTGACTTCGTTTGCTTTGTCAAGTTTTACTATTAGAGACTAAATTGTAACAAATACAAACTATCACGACCTATTCTAACTTACAAATTAAATATGTTTCTAATGAATTTTACCCATTACGAGACAAATCCTAAAAACCAAGTTTCCTTATCATCTAAGGCTCTAATTAAACTAATCAATTTTTTGGACTAAATAGTAACTTTAACAAATTAGAATACCAATTTAAAAAGACAAAAATTCAAACCCCCAAAAACCCACACGGTCGTGTCCCCCAGCCAATGTGTCATTAAATGTCTGTGTTCATGTCATGGAAAAATTCTTAACAGATCGCACACAATCGTATAGAAATTCCACGCGCCAGTGTGTGATAGCTCTATTTTCCACACGCCCATGTCACATACCCACATGCCCGTGTTAAAACCACTACACCTATTTTTGCAAAAAAACTCATTTTAAAACCTAATTTTGCATATTTTAATGACCAATTAAACTCGATTAACTATGATTAACTAACATATATATACACACAACTTCAATTGAATTTATTAACATCAAGTAGCCTCAATTAAATAGAATTAAGCAACTAATTTCATGCATATAAAACACCGAATAAATCAAACAAGCGGCATACCTTAGTTGCTAGTAAACCGCTCCATGGAAGCTTTATTTAAACAATCATTAGTATAAATTTCATGCTTCACACACTGTGTTATCAATCACCGTGTTATTAAGAAACAATACACCATAAATAAATCAATAATTAAACTCAAACATGCCTCAAAATTTTTATAAAACCATTCAAAATAAATGTCCAAAGTCCATTTAGAACCAAAAATCAAACTAATTCCTGGAAGTTCCATAATACCGAGCTACATTGTCTAAAATGCGTAATAAAGTCTCTACCAAGCGTAGATCTCTTGGAACCCTTTTGCTCGGCTTCTCGGCTCTTCAGCTCCTCAATCTCGATGAATATATGCATGAATGTGAGGGTGTGATCTTTAAAAAGCTCAGTGAATGTTAATAAAAACAATTGGTAAATTAACATCCAATTCATGCTTAATTCACAACCAATCATTCACCAATTATCAGCCAAAAATAATTAAACATGTCAATTTAATTTCCATAAGCATTTTCAATACCAAAAATCAATTATTCATGGATTTTAATCATCAATTGATATAGCAACAATCACACATAAATATATATTGGCATACACTTCTCATGGCTTAATCGAGTGATCATATGTCGGATAAACGGATCTCTAAACTCCCATAAATATCAAATACAGTCCACTAAGTTGAGTGAGCTAAAGCACGTGCTCCCTTATAGTTCCTTAAATAACCCATTGAGTGGAAACTCATGCTCAGCCCTCCCTTATTTACTCTAAACAAATCAGTCTACCTAGAGCCATATGCTCACAATGTCACAAATAAAGTTGAGTACCCACAAATCCTATGGCATGCCAACTATAACCAATGGATCCACCATGCATGTTGCCAATATATTCAATCAAACATAGGATATAAATCAATCATTAGTGTGCTTAATTTAATGTGACAAGATGCTTATGTGTAACATGTAACATAGCATTTAATATCCAATTAAATCAAGCAATTCATTTGCCGATTTTTCGTAATCAATTACCAATTGAAACATCAACATATAATGATCAAAACTTTCAGTACACATGCTTAAAATCATCCTTAAAATTAATTTAATTAAATAGTACAACACCACCCAAAAATTCACTTACAATTTATTTTTTCAATACAAATTCAATTTTTGCACATTTAATATCAATCTTGCAAAATCAACCATTCATCCATAATTAATTAATTTTAATCATTATTTAAGGTACTAATTAAACATAATTGAGGGTCAATTTACCAAATTGCCCTTGGAAACACTCCCCAGACAATTTTATTCTATCACAACAAGTGATCAACTAGGCAATTTCGAGCTTCAATTCTGGTTATCTCAGTCCTCTTCAATATTCAGAGCTTCGACAGAGGTAAAGTAGACATTACCACCTTTCCAAAGCTATATTAAACAAGAATTTTAATTAACTATGCTAATCAAAATTTGTTCTCAAAGATACCTTACCGGATTTGTAACATCAAGTCGAAAACTCGATTCTTCACAAAATCGACCTCTCCAGCTCTCCCAATCACTTCCAAACATCAATACTAAACCAATTACACATAAACTAAGCATCAATTTCACATTTAAATCAATTTCACAAAAATCCAAAAAATCGATTTATAAAGATGTTGAAATTCAGATTTCTTCAAATTATCTTACAAATTATGTTTAATCTTTATAAATAAGACTAAAACCTTCTAATAGATCCATTTTGAGTTAGAACATCCATTGATTTGTGGATTTCCTCTCAAAATTCAGGATCCACCGTTAAAGCACCTTAAGCTTTTGAAGAAGATGACATTGATAAAAAATCATGTAATTGACTCTCAAATTAATCATCATAAAAATAAGTTTAGAAATAATAATTACCTTTGACTCATTCTAATTCCTTTGATTAAAAATCTTGATTCAAGAATCTTGAGAAATTTCAGAATATTTTGGCTACTTTTGATAATAATTTTAGGTGAAAAGAGAGTATTTTAAGAAAGAAAATGGTTGGATCTATTCTCTAATGATAGATCTTTAAAACCATGCAAAGAAAAAGAAATTTATAACTCTCTAATATGATGTAAATGTTGTGAAAAGTAGGCTAGATGCATTATTTTTAAAACTGATGAAACAACCCACCATAATTTAAAAATTGGGGAATTAGCCTAATGGTCACTCCCCCATTTCCCTTGTTTCAGCATTTAATCATTTCCCTCCAAAATTCAAAATTTTAAGGTTTATTTTCTAAATAAATACTCTACAATTTCTCTTGTTTTACAACTATACCCAATTTAATTCATAATTTTGCTCAAATTAACCCTTAATAAAAATTATTTTAAAATTCTTTTTAGACCCAAATTAATTATTTTCACTAATAATTATTTAATTGCTTTAAAATTAATTTTCCAAAAATATTTTTATTTTTCCATATTATTGTTTAATCGATTTTAGATGAATTTAATCTCCTAAATTAAATTAAAAATTACTAGAAACCCCATAAATTCCTTGTTTCACACTCAGAACCCGAAAAATATACTCGAAACTTCTAGACTCAATTTAGGGATATTACAATTCGCATATCCAACAAAGATAAGATAAGTGTGTTAAGATAAGGGCGAGATCATATTTTATGTTTCTCAACCATTTTGATAAGACAAGTATATGAGCATGTACATGCTATATAGGATTTATTTTCAAACAAGAAAAAGCCAAGTTTTTAAGTATGATTTTCAATAACTACATGCAAAACTTTTTCAAACTTAAATGTTTTCCTGAGAAGCAGGCAAAAAGGCGAACTAGGTCTTACAACTTTAACCGTAAACCCAACACGCGACATGATTTTTCAAACTAAGTCTTATTTCTATTTTAAACTCCATATTTTTAAGTATACATTGATGCCATTTGTGTATTCACTGAGTTCTCAATGAACTCACCCAATCCTCTTTTATTGCGCAAGTAAGTGGGTCGTGAATGGCAAAGGTGAGGCAAATGGTCTGAGCAAGGCTAGACCTAGAACTAATAACAACGAACCTTGGAAAAAAGCGATGTGGTTTTTTTTGGGATTAGACTAGTTTGAATATTGCTTCAATTATTAGACTTGATTTCATTAAGTTTATTTCATTTTTTTCTACTTCTAATTTCTTTTGTTTATGGGAACTAATCACTATAATATTTCCCTATCTCTTATAACATGAATAAAGTCTATGTTTCAGTAACCCACCTTACATGCATGCCATGATATTATCTCTTAATTTTGTCAAGGTTTGTCTTGCACTCTTATGCAAACCAGTTTTAATGCGAAGTGTCCATGCATACAGCCCTTTTTTGTTTGCCACCCTAAAAATTACATGTGTAACCCTATTAGCTATAGTCTTAGCGAGCCTAGTCAAAATATGTGAGCCTATGTATTTTGTGAACCCTATTAAAGTATGGAAACCCATGCATGTACAATTCCTTTATTACAAAGTATGTTTTAGTTGTGAAACCATAATGCATGTTGCAAACTTAGGTACTATGTGACCTGTTGACAATTGGTAGACCTAATATGAGTGTTAGTATACAAACCTATATTATTGTATGCAAACTAATGTTGTTGTATTATTCTAATTACTTGTACTTATGTACTTGTCTTTGTTGCGAAACCTGAAGTTTTGCTTTTCACGTTGGTGTTATATGCTCACATGTTTGATATCTTATGCATGTTATTATGACATTCCACTACAATGAGAACTTAGCACAACTTCCATATTGTGAACCTTTGGTGTATTAGAGGTTAGGTTAGGAGCTAACAGAGAGTCACTTTAATGGCTAATGTGGCACGTCAGATTCGGGTCGGACCTACTTGGCCAGGTTTGAGGTGTTACATCTTGGGCTTAATTGTAAAAAATATGTAAGTTTTGGTTTTAGGGACTAAATTGAATAAAGGGTAAAATTTTAGGGAAATATTGTAAAAATTTAACAAAGGGTCATATGCATATATATTTAGACAATATAAGGTGCTTGGAATTATTAATTGAGTTAAATTATTATATAGATCAAAAAACGGATCAATTGATATATAAACGCGGAAAAAGAAAAACTGTTGAATAGTATTCAATGTTGTGTTCGTTGGTGTTTTGTTTAGGTAAGTTCATATTAGGTTCATTTTGATTAATACATATTTATGTTTGTGTTTTTTATAAATATGTTGGTGTGAATGTTTGAAATAAATATTGAAATTGTGATTGAATGATTAAATTATAAAGTATGGTAATTATATGTATTTGAAATGAATTGAAAGATGATATGAAATGTTTAATAGCCATATTGTATATGTGACTATCTTAACTTGATGGAAAGAACATGGGAAATGAATTTAGGCCCGTGTGAACTTAATGAATGATTAGAACACAAATGACATGTCATTAGGGTTTATTAGGCACTATGTGGCTATGATTATATTTATCAGGTATTATGTACCGATGACCATATTATCAGGTACTTCGTATTAGTGTCCATGTTGTATCAGGCACTATGTAACAACTTGCTCTGCGAAATCTCTATTTTTGGTTATTGTTTATTGTCCTAAATGTAGTTTTGAGTAAGTAAATTACTAGCAGTGGCTAAGTATGGGATTCTGTGTATGAACCGACTAGTGAATTCTATCTTTCAGTGAAGTCTGCATTTTGGGCGAGATTTGTGGTTTGGTGGATTCTTCTGTTGAGTATATGCCACCCTAGATGTTTTGGCGAAGCCGTTAAATTTGTAGTTTCAATGATTTATTTATTATTTTTATAAGACTATTTAATTAGACCAATGAGAATTGGTTAGAATGGAACTATGATGTTGTAGTTGATAAGACTTAAATTATGATACGCACACTTAATCATAAAAATCAAAAGTGTTAGTGGAATAACCTGATCCTTCCACTAAATCTTGTCTCCGTGCTTAAGTATATAATGATATCAGTGTCTTCACCGATAAAATTTTGTATTTTCTTTGCATTCATCTTCTTCTTGATTTTATCTACATTCTCACTCAAAGTTTAAGTTCAAAAACCTTACTAAAGTTGGGTTCTCTGTATTCAATCAACTCTCACATTATTTTAGCTCTCTGGTAAATACTGATGAACCCTAGGATATTTTCATAGTTATTTATGTATTTTAGCTCTGCATAGATAAGTGTTAGAATTATATGTAAGAAAGGAAACTTCTTGATTCTAGGTTTATGTAAGAAAGGCAACTACTTAATTTTAGGTTATATGTTAGTGTTTCTTGCATGCATGTTTGGATTCAATGGAGTAATGATCTAATAAGTGTAATTATCCACATTTTAGCTTAATACGCTATTGAAGGACCGAGTGAAAAAGGCAAAGGTCCTACTTTATAGACTTTGTTGTATGTTGTTGAGTTCCTTCTTACTTCCGTGTGAGTAATATTCTTGTGTTATATTTTGTGTAAGGTAAGTTCTTATGCTCTGCAAAAGTGAAATATGAGTATATGAAAAATGTTTGTTCAGAGTTGTCTGTCTGGGTTTATGATGTCTATGTTAAAGTGTAATAATCATTCTTCATGCTTAAGCCACTACCTTCTACTTCTAACATGAATGATATGGTCTAAATCACAAAAATGATGTTAAGGAAGTTTATTCATGGCATTTCCTTCGATGGAATATACATTGAACTGACAGACCGCGATACATGAAAATGGTTGTGTAGCATCTGGTAAAGCAAATGTATGTTGCAAACCAGACTGGCAAATCACGACAAAGGTTACAAACCAACGGAATAAGAATGGATTGAATGATATGAATCTGACTATAGATCTAGGTATGTGGCTAACATGAAGAAGTTTTCTCTGAATGGTCATGTGAGCGTATTGTATACGCCAAAGGAATAGTAAACTAGCGTATTGTTTGTTCATGAATGGTAGTTGCCATCTGCTGAATTGTGTGATTGTGTTAAAACCTTAAAAGGATCTGCCAAAATAAATAATAACTGATGTTATGATTTCTTCTAGAACTCACTAAGCTCTTTTGAACTTACTCTATTTCCCTTTTCCTTCTTAGGACTACTGTTGAAGGCAGACATTCTGTTAGACTATGCTAGAGGACATCTGCTACTATGAGACTTGTTTTTTTGTATTATGCATGATAATGGGGTGATGTCTGGTTGTATTTTGGAAAGAAATTGTAATTAAGACTCATGTTGAAGGATTATGACTCAATGAAGTTTCATTTTAATTTATGGAATGATTTAAAAGTATTTTTATTCTGGGTTGATAAAATATATTCCTGAAATTTCGTACACCATTTGGTTTATACTTTATTTTCCATATTTTATTAATGGTTTATTTCAAACACTATAATTTTATAATGTCTACACCAGAAATTGTTTAAGCAAATGACTTCTGATTAATGACAAGTTACATCCGGATCCTCCTAAAGGATCAAGTTTGGCTTGTTACAAGTTGGTATCAAGTCAAGGTTCAGTTAATTCTCGAAAAGCTAATGGTTTTGTCACATTCCATCATGCATCGTACACCTTTAGCTTAGTTTTTAGTGTTTTTAGCTAAGTTAATTTTTCTTTATAGTGACATAAGAAAATTTCTAATGGTTCTAAAGAAGCCATAGATGACAAAATGGAAAATCACATGCCTACACAGGAACATACTACTACTGCTAATAATATGGAAAATGAAGGGAATGCATTCAAGATTGTGTTTTTCACTATAATGATACAATTATTCGATCAATTTGTGGGAAAAAATCAAGAGCCTCAATCAAAATAGCCACAGTAACCATAGCATAAGGTGGTTCTTCCAGACACCCTACTCCTTCAGTACCTACTGTGGCTCCACCTAAGGTTGCCCCTGTAAGAGAAATTCAGAAAAAAGGTTCCAAAGAGTTCCTTGGTTACAAAGGTGATGATCCCACTATAGCTAAACAGTGGTATCTCATCTGTGTAGGGTAATAAAGAAATAAACTGCACTTCTAGGGATAGTCCTTGATGTGTTATATCGTTGTTAGAAGAAGAAGCTTACTAATGGTGGGAAGCCTTGGTTAGTGCAACTCCTAAGCAAATGATTGGTTGGGACTTCTTTTCAGAAAATTTTAGAAAAAAATGTGTTAACCAGGTGTATGTTGAACAGATGAAGAAGGATTTCATGTATCTGAGAAAGGGAGAATAACAATTATTGAATATGAGAAGGATTTTATTAGAATTAATCGTTATGCAAAAAACATGTTTCAGACTAAAAAAGAAATGTATGATAAATTCGAATAGGGACTTGTAACACCCCTAACCCGTATCCGTTTTCGGACTAGGCTTATGAGGCATTACTGGACATATCAGAACATTTAATAATCAATTCAAAAATATCATCCACACAATATAGCATCATAGTCAAACATCATTTCAAAGTCCCTTTCTTAGGTCATCGAGACCTTAAACATGCTTTAGGAAAGGGTCGGACTAAACCGAGCACATACAAAATTTCTCAGAAACTTAACAAATTTTCAAAGTTACAGAGGTCACACACCCGTGTGATTAGTTCGTGTACCTCACACGGCATTAGACACGACTGTGTGTCTAAGCCGTGGCTAAACAGGGTATATATACTGACTTGTACCACACGACCGGAGACATGCCCGTGTTCCTTGGCCATGGTTGAAACTGACTTGGGTCATACGGCTAACCACCCGCCCATGTGTCTAGCCCGTATACCCCTCGAAATGGCCATACACGCCCATGTGCCAAGGTTGTGTGCCTCACACGGCCACCAGACACACCCGTGTGTCTAAGCCGTGCTCGACACTGATTTTAAATTGTAGGACTACCCTAGGGGACACACAGCCGTGTAACATAACTATGTGTCACACATGGCTGAGACACACGCCTGTGTCTCTCCTTGTGTGGAAAAAAATAGACTATTTGCAAAGCCAATTTGCCCACCCTAATGGTCATCCCTACTAATCCAAAATCAAAGCATAATTTGTAACACCCCAAACCCAGCCCAGACAGTATGGCCGAATTTGCAATGTCACATTGGAGTGTCGTTCAAAACATAATTTCCGTAATAATCTGATCTCATAAAACTTCTTTGGGTTCTTACCAAAATTTTAGGATGATTTGTTTACTGTGAAAACTCAAGTTGTTTTAGCAAAATGTTGATCATATTAGATTATTATTAACTTTAAAATAATGGTTGTTGCGGAAACTCTCAACATGTGTTGCATAAACGTGGTGTTTTCAGGAAAACATTTGTTTATAGTTTCTTGAAAACCCGAATCCTACTACTGTCAGATAAAAATCAATAAATAAATTCCCAAATTAAAACCAAACTTAAAGGGGCCTTATTACATAATGAAAACCCAAAATAAAATCTTTATTATAATATTAAAAGAAAACTACGTCGAGTGGCCACATCTGAGTCCTCCGTCGCCTCGATCCGTTTAAGCCTGGGGATTTCCTGCACAGTTAACAAATGGGTGAGTTTACGAAAACTCAATGTGTGAAATCCACAAAAGCATATAGTCAGAGCAAACACGATTTGGGCTTAAGCCCTTTCAGTACCAGTTAGGCCTTAACATATTTCAGTAACCGTAGCGGTTTGGGCCTCAGCCCGTTTCAGTACAGTAATAGTCTGGGCCTAAGCCCGTAACATGTCAGTACATTATGCAAACAAGAGTCCTACCCAGTCCATCCTGTACACACCATATCCTTACCAACCGTACACACCATGTGGGGATAAAATTGACCCACCCAACCCTACGCACCAAATAGTACCGGTAGAGGCACTAAAACAGTATTTACAGCAGAGCTGCCAGTAATAGGCTTATAGCCTTTCAGCACACTTCCTCCAAAATCATATATCCCACCCCATGCAATGCAACATAAAATAAATGTATATACAGTAACAATGGCAGGCTCAAACAGCCACACATCACATAGGGGTATATCAATCATTTTACCTATTAGGGGTATAACGGTCATTTCATCAATATAGGGCCTAAGTATACTTACCCACCAACAGTAGGTCCACAGTCGTCTTGGGCGACTCGTGCGACCTTAACAATCGAACAGTGAAAAAGACACAAAGCCCATAACCCGGCCCATGTTGCCCACACACCCGTATGAACTACACAGTCTGGCCCAACAATCTCCACATATCTGTGTAGTTTACTCGTGTGGGGCCACAAGCCCATAGAGCCCACATGGCCCATTTTGGCCTAACGTGGCCCAAAGCAACCTAAGCCCATAAAATCGCTCGTGGTGGTCTCTACGATCAAATGCTCGTGCTTATGCATTCAAATGACCACACGAACGAACACACGCCCGTGCAGCATTAATGGTAATGGTTTCCAACTTTTGTCGATTTACGGTTGAAGCAATGTAATTACATACTTGATTGCAAAATTGCCCTACTGGCCCACGAGATACAACAATCTGTTTCAAGCAAAATTTTTGACTAATAGCCTGAAATCGAATTAAAGCAAACAAAAGCGAAGACTAAGAGTGAGGGACAGTAGTATTTGGCCAACACCCCAAAACACACCTTAATTCTGAGGCACGAGATGCAACAATCTTCTCCCTAGCAGAAAACATCAGAAGGGAGAGTTAATAAACAAGGTTATTTCAACCAAATCAAAAGAGGGAAGAAGAGGACGAATGTGATGGAAAGGGAGAAAGAACCTTGCACTTGACCCCTAACCGATTGCGCAAGGACCCACTTCAAAAGCCAAAACACAATAGGGGTAGAGAGAGATGCTTGAAGATTCAACTAGCAATGAAAGGAAAGGTGTTGGTTCAGAACCAAAAGAAAGGGAGCTAGTAGAGATTCGAAAAGGGTAAGGAGGTAGATATTCAGCTAATGGCCAAGGAGAGGGTAAAAGTTGATGACCAATTGGGTGGGAGAGAATGCAATATTCGGCTTGGGTTCCAAATAGAAGAGAGTGTAAGAGAAACGATTTAGAGAAAAACAAGAGAGAAGAGGGGAAGCCTAAAATATGTTCGGCCAAAAGAAACAGAAAAGGAGAAGAGTGATTCAGAGAGAAAGGTTGACCAATCAAAGTACAATTTTTAGAGGAAAAAACCCAAGTAGGTAATCGAGGAACGTACTCGATTGGCCACATGCAAAAGTAGGCTATCAAAACAAGCAACAAAAATCTCAAGAGTGAAAAGAGCACAAGGGGAGATAGCTACCGAAAAAAAAGAGTAAAAACTCAATAATATTCAGCACCCATAGTCTAAGGCCAAATTGGCATAAGGGAGTTCCCACAATCGGCAACCACTTCCACACACCTCAACTACCCATAACTCTCTCCTAGAATCTCTCCACTACATCCTCAAACTGATCACCATTTGATCCCCCTTTCTTTTCCTCAATTTCAGCTAACATGATCCCTTACTTCACTCAACAACCCAAAGCCCTACAACCTCCTACACCGCCGCTAGCAAAAATAAATGCACTTTCACGTAGCAAGACTCGAACCCCAATCTTCGAGCAACAAATAACACGCCACTATCCCCTTGACCAGTAAGCTTTTTATGTCATGCAACCCACATATTAATTTAAAAGTCTACTAGCTAGAGACAAGGGTTTATTCAAGTAAAAGCACAAATTTTGCTCATGCCAATGCTTGAACCCATGACTTCCCAGATACTCCCAGAGCATTAAACCCTTAAGGTAGACATACATCCACGACACAAACACATAAAAATAATTTTAACAGGGGTTTTGGGGATTTTTGGCTTTACAATTCTACCTTTCTTAAAGAAAATTTTGGCCTTGAAATTTACCTGGTCAGAATAGGTGAGGATATTGCTGTTGCATCACCTCCTCGGGTTCCTACGTAGCATCCTCAAAACAATGATTCTGCTAAAGAACTTTCACTAATGGGATTGATTTCCTTCTCAAGACTTTCACCTCTCGATCCAAAATCTGGACTGGTTCCTCCTCGAAAGTCAGGTTTGGTCTAACCTCAATCTCCTCAATCGGTACCACATGCGTAGGATTAGAGCGGTAGGGTCTCACCATCAAGACGTGGAACACACCATGAATCTGCTCTAATTCTAGAGGTAGCTCTAACTGGTAGGCAACTGGTCCTACTCGTCTCAAAATGCGGTAAGGCCCAATACACCTTGGGCTCAACTTTCCCTTATGCCCAAATCTCAGTACATTCTTCCCTGGCGAGACCTTCAGAAAGACAAAATCTCCCACAGAATACTCAATTTCCTTACGCTTCAGATTCATATATGACTTTTGTCTATCTGATGCTACCTTCAATCGATCCCGAATTAATCTAACCTTATCTTCTGTATTAGATCCTAGCTCAGGACCCAGAACACGCCGCTCACCCAACTCAGTCCAACATGACAGAGTGCAATACCTACGACAGTATAGTTCTTCGTAAGGTGCCATCTGTATGCTAGACTGGTAGCTATTGTTGTAAGCAAATTCTGCTAACGGCAAGTAATCCTCCCAACTGCCTCGAAAATCAATTACACACTCCTTAACATGTCCTTAAGTATCTGAATCACCTTCTCTGACTGACCATTTGTCTGAGGATAGAATGCAGAACTAAAGTCCAACCGTGCACCTAGAGCTTCATGTAACTTCTTCCAAAACCGAGACGTGAAGCGAGGATCTCTATCAGATATTATGGAACTGGTACCCCATGCAGTCTCACTATCTCAGATATGTACAACTTAGCTAGTTTATGTAACGAATAATCTGTGCGAACCAGTATGGAATGGGCAGTTCTGGTCAACTGATCCACAACGACCCATACTGAATCTTTCTTAGAAGGCATGGGGGTAGCCCGCTCACAAAGTCCATAGTTACTCTTTCCCACTTCCACAGTGGAATCTTAACCGGCTGAAGCAACCTAGAAGGCAACTGATGTTTCGCTTTAACCTATTGGCAAGTCAGACATTTTCCTACAAAGTCGGTAATCTCACGCTTAAGACCCGACCACCAATATATCTCACGGAGATCTCTGTACATCTTATTTCCACCTGGGTGCAAAGCATAGGGGCTATTATATGCCTCCGCAGTAAAGTCTACCTCAAATCAGTATCCTTAAATACACAAATTCTGCCTCAGAAATAAAGTACCCCGTCACTATTCAGCCCAAAATCCATAGTATTACCATTCTCGATCTAACGGGATCGAAGACCCAATGACTCATCTTCCAACTTTTTACTCTTAATTAGTCTACACTAGTTTAACTTGGAGTTCAGCTAACAAGCTACCATCATTAAATAAGCTAAAACGAACAAACATTACTCTCAAATCAAACATAGCCTTACGGCTCAGTACGTCAGCCACCACATTGACCTTACCAGGATGGTATTCAATCAAACAGTTATAATCTTTAAGCAGCTCAATCCATCTATGTTGCCTAATATTTAACTCCTTCTGAGTGAGGAGATACTTGAGGCTCTTGGGATCCGTGTAAATGATACACTTCCCACCGTACAAGTAACGCCTCCAAATTTTCAATGCGAACACTACTGCGGCCAACTCCAAGTCATGTGTTGGGTAATTCACCTCATGAGTCTTAAGTTGGCGAGATGCATAAGCTACCACCTTACCTTCTTGCATCAACACACAACCCAAACCAACGTGTGATGCATTGTCGTAGACAGGAAATTCTTTCCCAGACTCCGGCTGAATTAAGACAGGGGCCTTAGTCAGAACTTTCTTGAGCTTCTCAAAACTCTCTTGCTACGTATCAGTCCAGTTAAATGGCACGCCCTTGGGTAACAACTTAGTTAAGGGTGCAGCAATCAATGAGAACCCCTCTCCAAATCTTCGATAGTACCCAGCCAATCCCAGAAAACTACGAATTTTTAATACAGTTTTAGGCTGCTACCAATCCAAAATAGCCTCAATCTTTCAAGGATCAACCCTAATCCCCTCAGAAGATACCACATGACCAAGAAACATTACCTCACATAACCAGAATTCATCCTTGCTAAATTTGGCTCACCCTTGCTAAATTTAGCATACAGTTGTTTTTCCCTAAAAATTTTTAGAACTACTCGTAGATGTTCATCATGTTCATCTTCAGTCCTCGAATACACCAGTATGTCGTCGATAAATACTATAACAAATCGATCCAGATAGGGTTAAAACACTCTGTCCATTAGATCCATAAAAGCTGCCAGCGCATTTGTCAGTCCAAAAGGTATTACTAGGAACTCGTAATGACCATAACGAGTCCTAATGACCGTCTTGTGTACATCAGCCTCTTTTACTCTCAATTGGTGATACCCTGACCGGAGATCTATTTTAGAGAATACTGATCCTCCTTGCAGTTGGTCAACTTATGGTAGAGGGTATTTGTTCTTGATGGTCAACTTATTCAGTTTTCTATAGTTGAAGCACATACGCATGGATCCATCCTTCTATTTCACAAACAAGACTGGCGCTCCCCATGAAGACACACTAGGTCGGATAAACCCACAGTCCAGTAGCTCTTAAATTTGGGCCTTAAGCTCTACAAGCTCTTTCGGTGTCATTCTATAAGGGGCGATGGACACCAGAGCTGTATCAAGAAGGAGCTCAATCCCAAACTCCACTTCACGTTCTGGAGGTAACCCTGGTAGCTCTTCAGAAAAGACGTTGGGAAAATCTTTAACTGTTCTGATATCCTTTACTGAAGAATCCCCAATATCTGAAACACTGATGTAGGCCACGAACGCCTCACAACCCTTGCGAACCAATTTCTCGACCCTTAGTGCAGAAATTACATTACTCAACTAGTTCCCTCATTCCCCAATTACCACTACTTCATCATCCTCCTCAATTTTTAGTACAACCCATTTAGTGGTACAATCCAAGCTTACCCGATGTTTAACTAACCAATCCATGGCCAGTATTAGGTCGAATTCTTTGAAAGGTAGCTCCAAAAGATCAACCAGAAAGATAACTCCTTGTATCTCAAAGGGAACATCTCTAAACATCTTATTTATCCGAATGAACTACCCCAGCGGACTTAGAAGAGTAATCTCACTCATAGTGTTTTTAGCTATAAAACCCAATATATTAGAAATCAGCATGCTATGTATAAATATGTAGACCCAACATCAATTAATACAGTATAAGGTACATTATGGATAAAGAACGTACCCAAAATGACATTTGGAGCATCTCTGTCTTTTCGGTGACATGCAGAATAAACCACTGTAGGTTGCCTCACCTAAGTATGACCAGCACCTCTGCCCAATGTTCTATGACCACTGCCCAAACCATTTCCACCCCTATCTTGACTTTGGCCTCTCGGTGGCTGTTGACCACCCGTTGTACATTACCTAAACTAGTAGCTTGCGTCTGCTCGAGCCTCTGTGGACAATCCATGACACGGTGCTCCAACGATCCGCATCTCAAACATGCACCCATCTTTTTCCAACATTTTCCCTGGTGGCATTTTCCACAATCTGTACAAAACTGCAGTCCAGTAGTTGGAGCAATAAGGGCCCTAACTCTGATTGGTCCATCAGCTCTAGGCTATTTCTGAAGCCTTTGGACAGAATTTGAGGATTCAGCATCCCTCTTACCTCTATCTTTCTCTCTATTCTGCCGCTCAATACACGCCACATCCTCGGCGATTTTTTCCTTTTCAACCAGTGTTGCGAAGTCTGGCTCCCTCTAAGGAGCTATTAGAGCCCTCAGACCATCCCTGAGGCCATCCTCCAATTGAACACACCGCTCGTATTCTGTTGCCACCATCCCACGTGCATAGCGGCTTAGTCATAAAAATTCGACCTCATATTCAGCCACTGTCCTATCTCATTGAGTTAAGTTAACCCAGGTCAATCGATCGGCTTGAGTGCCCTCTTTGACAGTAAGCCACCACTGGTATGCCTCGTCTCTCAACAATGATACCACCCCTTTTAGCTTCTGATCAGGGGTGCATTCAAGGTCATCCATGATCCTTTCTGTGGCCTCAATCCAATATTCAGCCACAATAGGGGAAACTCCAGCAATACCCCTAAATATCTCTGCCCCATTAGACCTAAGTCATGCCGTAACCGACCTACGACCCACAGTGCCAGTACTAGGCCTAGTGACCCTTTCCAGAATCCTCAATAGTGCTTAGGATAATGTGTCGTCCCCAGCTACTCGATTTTGAGACCCTGTCTCAGCCATACGTGAAGCTGGCACCTCTCTAGCTTCCTCATTAGGCTGATGTCCAGATGACGAAGACCCAGCCTGAGCACCTCCACAGCCTCTGCCGCGGCCTCTACCACGAGTACCTCTAGTGCTCATTGTCCAATCGCGCTTTTATCTATATTAAAAGTTTTGTGACATTTAGTTTATTGTTCCAGTGTTTATTACAGATATCTTATGAACAATATTCTCTCTAAGTTTTCTTTTCGCAGTTCGTAGTCTTACTACGATTCGTAGTTTACCCTAACTAGAGAGTTTCAGTACAGTTTTACTACCTAAAGTAGTTTCAATACTAACATTTCAGTATTATCCTTTTAGAAAAAACAATCAGAAGACTAACAGGATCGGTGCGGAGACTCAGTGTACCACTCCTTTAGTTAGACATTTCCAAATTTTACTAATCACTTTAAACTATTTGAAACAATTCTGTTAAAATTTTCACCTTTTTGAAAAACCCAAATCCACAGCTGTGTTTTGTAACCTAGCTCTAAAACCACTAAATGTAACACCTCAAACCCAGCCCAAACGTTATGGCTGAATCTGCGATGTCACATTGGAGTGTTGTTCAAAACATAATTTCCGTAATAATCTGATCTCATAAAACTTCTTTGGGTTCTTATCAAAATTTTAGGATGATTTGTTTACTGTGAAAACTCAAGTTGTTTTAGCAAAATATTGATCATATCAGATTATTATTAATTTTAAAACAGTGTTTTTTGCGGAAACTCTCAACATGTGTTGTGTAAACGTGGTGTTTTTCAGGAAAACATTTGTTTATAGTTTCTTAAAAAACCGAATCCTACTACTAACAGATAAAAATCAAGTAAATAAATTCCCAAATTAAAACCAAACTTAAAGAGGCCTTATTACATAATGAAAACCCAAAAGAAAATCTTTATTATAATATTAAAAGAAAACTACGTCGAGTGGCCACCTCTGAGTCTTCCGTCGCCTCGATCCGTATAAGCCTAAGGATTTCCTGCATGGTTAACAAATGGGTGAGTTTATGAAAACTCAGTGTGTGAAATCCCATAAAAGCATACAGTCAGAGTAAACAAGATTTGGGCTAGTTAGGCCTTACCCTATTTTAGTAACGTAGCGGTCTAGGCCCTAGCCCATTTCAGTAATAGTAACAGTCTGGGCCTGAGCCCGTAACATGTTAGTACAGTATGCAAACAAGAGTCCTACCCAATCCATCTTCTACACACCATCTCCGTACCAACCCTACATACCATGTGGGGATAAAATCAACCCATCCAACCCTACACACCAAGTAGTACCGGTAGCGGTACTAAAACAGTATTTTCAGCAAAGCTGCTAGTAATAGGCTTATAGCCTTTTAGTACACTTCCTCCAAAATCATATATCCCACCCCATGCAATGCAACATAATATAAATGTATATACAGTAAGAATGGCATGCTCAAACAGTCACACATCACATAGAGGTATATCAGTCATTTTACCTATTAGGGGTATAACGGTCAATTCATAAATATGGGGTCTAAGTATACTTACCCGCCTAATAGTAGGTCCACAGTCGTCTTGGGTGACCTGTGCGACCTTAACAATCCAACAGAGAAAAAGACCCAAAGCCCATAACCCAGCTCATATGGGCCCACACGCCCGTGTGGCCCATAAAGCCTAAAATGACCTTAGTCGTGTGGTTTACTCGTGTGGAGCCCACGAGCCCGTAGGCGCACACGGCCTATGGCTCGTGGGCTCCACACTGCCTATTTTATCCCAATGTGGCCCAAAGAGACCCAAGTCCACGAAATCGCTTGTGGTGGTCTCTACGATCAAATGCTCCCGCTTATGCGTTCAGATGACCACACGAGCGAATGCACGCCCGTGTAGCGTCAATGGTAACAGTTTCCAACTTTTGTTGATTTACGGTTGATGCAATGTGATTACACACCTAATTACAAAATTTCCCTACTGGCCCACGAGATACACCAATCTATTTCAAGCAGAAGTTTCGACTAGTAGCCTAAAATTGAATAAAGCAAACCCTAACCGAAACACTTCTTCATATCATTACCTATCCCTAGTTTTGACTGATCCAAGAACCATTGCAAGCAATCGTTTCCAATCCTTAGTGACTACTTGTAACCTACACACCCCTTGTAAATTATTATTATACACAATCCATTGTACTAAGTGGATAGTCACTTACCAAAAGTGAAGACTAAGAGTGAGGGACAGCAGTATTTAGCCAACACCCCAAAGCACACCTTAATTTTGAGGCACGAGATGCAACAATCTTGCTCCCTAGCAGAAAACTTCAGAAGGGAGAGTTAATAAACAAGGTTATTTTGGCCAAAACAAAACAGGGAAGAAGAGGACTAATGTGATGCAAAGGGAGAAAGAACCTTGCACTTGACCCCTAACTGATTGCTCAAGGACCCACTTTAGAAGCTGAAACACAATAGGGGTAGAGAGAGATGCTTGCAGATTCGGCTAGAAATGAAGGGAAAGGTGTTGGCTTAAAACCAAAAGAAAGGGAGCTAGCAAAGATTCAGTAAGGGTTAAGGAGGTAGATATTCAGCTAATGGCCTAAGGAGAGGGTAAAAGTTGATGACCGATTAGAAGAGAGAGAATGTAGTATTCGGCTTGGGTTCCAAATAGAAAAGAGTGTAAGAGAAACGATTGAGAGAAAAATAAGAGAGAAGAGGGGAAACCTAAAAGATGTTCAGCCAAAAGAAACAGAAAAAGGAGAAGAGTGATTCAGAGAGAAAGGTTGATCGATCAAAGTACAGGTTTTAGAGGACAAAACCCAAGTAGGTAATCACGAAACGTACTCGATTGGCCACATGCAAAAGTCAGCTGTCAAAACAAACAACAAAAATCTCAAGAGTGAAAAGAGCACAAGGGGAGATAGCTACCAAAAAAAAAAAGCAAAAACTCAAGAATATTCGGCACCCATAGTCTAAGGCCGAATTGGCATAAGGGAGTTCCCACAATCGGCAACTTCTCCTAAAATCTCTCCACTACATCCTCAAACTAATCACCATTCAATCCTACTTTCATCTCCTCAATTTCAACTAACATGATCCCTTACTTTACTCAACAACCCAACCGACCAAGCAATAGAGTTCCACTGCCCTACAACCTCCCACACCGCTGCTTGAAAAAATAAACACACTTGCACGCAGCCAGACTCGAACCCTAGTTTTCTAGCAACAAATAACACGCCACTATCCCCTAAACCAGTAAGCTTTTAATGTCATGCAACCCACACATTAATTTAAAAGTCTACTAACTGGAGACAAGGGTTTATTCAAGTAGAAGCATAAATTTTGCTCAAGCCAAGGCTTGAACCCATGACTTCCCAGATACTCCCAGAGCACTAAACCCTTAAGGCAGACATACATCCATGACACAAATACATAAAAATAATTTTAAAAGGGGTTTTCGGGATTTGGGGTGTTACATAATTCATGACCAAATAGCAACCAAAACCATACTCAAACATGCATAATTTAATCCACAATGTCACCAATCAATTTCAATCTTATTATCCAAACCAAAACATACCAAAATCACATACCAAACTCATTCATTCATACATGTCATTATCCTCAATTTTTCACATCCATCCTCATATCAAAATCATACCATTTCCATAACTAATTCACATAACTAACTTACCAAATTGACTATTTCTCTCTAGGCCATTTATGCACATCAACACATACCATTTCTTAACTCAACTTATATACCAAAAACCACACCAAATAGCAACTTTAATCTAGCCATATCATATGGCATGATATACACTTCACAAATCATATTCAAATATTCTAGCCTATACATGCCATACTTCAATATTCACATTTTCAAAAGGTACCAAAATATAGTTCGATAGTGTGATGATGATCCTCGATGATCCCCGAGCTTCTGATAGCTTCGATAATCTATAAAATGATTGAAAAACACGCAAAGTAAGCTTTCAAAAACTTAGTAAGCCATAATCAAATAAATTTATCACATAACACAATTCTAAACCAATTCTTTCATATAGCTCATGTCAAAATACAATCACATATCATATAGATCATTTGATCATAATTCACTTACATATAACACATCTCATTCTCATAATAATAATTCATACATATATCATATGTCCACAAATGTACATATACTTACCTTTCATTCTCAAAAATGATATAAATTTCAAATGTACCTGAATTGGATACACATTCACATAGTCATTCGTTTCTCGGAATGCTCGTTGAACCATGCGGAATCAAATAGGATACACGAATAGCTGAGAAACCTCGTGTAATGCCAACGTCCCAAACGAGGTCTTACATGTAATTAAATATCGATGCCATTGTCTCAGAGAGGGTCTTACACGAAATTAAATACGATACCGATGTCCCAGACATGATCTTACATGTAAATATCAAATCGAACAACGTCTCAGACATGGTTTTACACGAAATTACATATCGAAATCCTATGTCATGACATATGTATCCCAACTATTCCTATGGTTCGTACGAGACTTTTCGGACGTCGTCACACTATCGGAACTTTCTTGGATTTCTCATATTCAACTCAAATAGCCATTCATCACTATTCAATAGAATATAATCAATAATAATTCAATTCAAAACACATTTATTTGTATATAGACTTACCTCATAGGGAATGAAACGGCTATTCAACTACTTTCGACTTTCCCTTATCTAATTTCGTTTTCTTTGGTTCTTGATCTATACACATTCAAATTTAACTCTTTCAACAAACCATTCAATTCAATCCATATGCACATATTTAGGGCATTTTACAAATTAGCCCTCACATTTTTACTTTTTAAAACTTTAATCTTTAATTCATAAAATCACAAAATACACATAATTTCATATTACACATGCTACGCCGAATTTTCCTCTAGCACATATAAGCCCATATATTTCATTTATTTCACATTTTAACCCCTCAATTTATCATTTTCACAAATTAGTCTGAAATACTCAAATTCATCAAAAATTCAAATACAAAACCTATTAACCCAACACATATCTTTCATTTTCCATCAACTAACATCACAAAGCTTACAATTTCATCAATGGCATAACTTAAATCTTCATCAATTTCTTAAATTGAGACATGGGCTTGATAGAATACTTGACAACAATTACAAAAACATAGAAATTTTCAAAAACCGAGCAAAAATGGACTTACTAATGAATAATGCAGTGGTCGAATGCTTCAAGGTATTTTAATGGCTTCTCCTTCTTCAATTTTTGGTCAACAAAGATGAACAAATGAATATCATTTGTTTTGTTTTAATTTTATTAACTTAAATACCAAATTACCTATATAACCTTAATTATAAAACATGAAATCCGTTTAATTCATGCCCATAATAGTCCACTCAAGCTAATAATGGTATAATAACAACATAAAGACCTTTACTTTAATAACACATAACATTTAAACACTTTAAACATGTAGAATGCAGCCTTTACATTTTCTGCGATTATCCTTTTTCATAACTCGACACACAAACAATAAAATTAAATCACAAAATTTTCACAGATATCAATTCACATATTATAAGCATAGAAAATACTATTGAAATATTTTTTGACTCAAATTTGTGGTCCCAAAAATACTGTTCCGACTAGGGTCTAAACCAAGTTGTTACAGGACTAAGGGATGAGATTTGTGCACTAGTTGCAGTAGCTTAATGTAAGACTCTTATAGAAACAAAAAAAATCCCATAAGATGGAATTGATCATTAGATATAGAAGAAATAATTTTGAATGAGAAAGGATGAAGAGAGGTAGGTCAAGTTTTCCATCCCCAACAATTTTTAAAAAACATATAGATCAAAGATTTTCAGCTTTGAGAAAAGATTCACAATATGCAAGTTTCAAATGTGAAGAATTCAGTAGATCAATTGCTTCTATGGCAAGTTCTGGTGGTTCTAAAATGATGAAAAGTGAATGTGAATATTATCGTAAGAATCATGGTGGTAAATGCAGGAACTGTTTAGGGCATGTTTTGGATATGGGTCCAGAGATCATATGGTTAAAGACTGTCCATCTAGAGTTGAAGTATGTACTGAACAATCAGCTAGAAGTTCTTAAAAGATCTAAATGAGAGTAGATATGCAATGGAAACTAAATCTGGTTTAGTACAGGGAGCACAGAGGAAAAATCTTAGTAAGTCAAGTTCTGGCGTAACAACAAAAGCTTATGTGATGAAAGCTAAGGAGAATGTTGATCTTCCTAAAGTAATAACTGATAAATTTTCTTTTCTTGGAAACAATATTTATACTTTGATTGATCCAATTCTACTCATTAATATATTTGTACTAAGGTTATAGAAGGTCTTAATCTTGAGGTAGTATACTCTAAAACAAATGTGCTAGTAACAAATCCCTTAAATTAAAGTACTGTGGTGAATAAATTGATAAAAAATCGTCCGTTAGTTTTTAGCGAGCATACATTTTTGGAAATTTTTTTATTGTTAAGTTTTCATGAGTTTGTTGCAACTTTAAGGTTAGATTGGTTGACAATACACAATGCTAAGGTTGATTGTCAAACTAGAAGTGTACACTTGAGAAATGCTGAGGGTAAAGAAATGATGATGCCTGGTTTCTAGACTAGATTGGCGAATAGGATAATTACTGCATTGTTCGACAAAAAAATGATTAATCAAGATGCAAATGCTTATCTGACTTATATCATGGAATTATATGAATCAAGAAAAGAGGTTAGCCAAGTTCATATAGTAAGAGCATTTGCAGACGTGTTTCTCGGGAACTTCCTGGAATGCCTCCTGAGAGAGAGGTGGAGTTTTTTATTGAACTAGAACCTGGAACATCACCTATTTATTGTCCTCTGTGTAGGATGGCGCCATTAGAGCTTGATTAGTTAAAAGAACAGTTACAAGATCTGTTGAATAAAGGCTTTATTAGAACATGTGTGTCATCATAGGGTGCACCAATTCTGTTTGTAAAGAAGAAAGGTGGAACTATGCACCTATGTATAGATTACCACCAGTTGAACAAAGTCACAGAAAAGAATAAGTATCTTCTACCAAGGATTGAAGATTTATTTAATCAGATAAGTGGGGCTACTATTTTCTCTAAATTGTTTTGAGGTCTAGATGTTTCCAAGTAATGATTAAGGGTGATGATGTACCTAAGACAGCTTTTTATCAAGGTATGGTCATAATGAATTTTTGGTAATACCTTTTGGATTGACAAATGCACCTACTATATTTATGGATTTGATGAACAAGGTATTTCAACTGTATTTAGATTAGTTTGTTGTAGTTTTTATCGATGACATATTAGTTTACTCTAAGAATGAGACTGATTATGAGGAACATTTGAGAATTGTGTTGAGAACTCTACATGATAATCAATTGTATGCTAAGTTCATTAAATGTAAGTTTTGGTATAGAGAGGTATATTTTCTTAGGGCATATTATTTCTACTGATGGTATTAAAGTTGACCCCATCGATCTAAAGGCAGTTCTTGAATGGAATGCGCCCAAAAATGCATCTAAAGTTCAAATTTTTCTGGGATTAGTTGGTTATAATAGAAGATTTGTGAAGGGTTTTTCTATGATAGCATTATCTTTGACTCGACTACTAAAGAGTAAAAAAAATTTTGAGTGGAATGATAAATGTTAATAGAGTTTTAAGAAATTGAAAACAATTTTAACTAAAGCTCTAGTGTTAGCACAACTAGAGTCTGGGGCAGAGCATACAATTTATACTGATGCATCTTTGAATGGGTTAGGATGTATGCTCATGTAGAAAGGAAAGGTTATAGCTTATACATCACATCATCTTAAACCTCATGATTAAAAACTATCCAAATCATGACTTAGAATTGGCAACAGTGGTGTTGGCATTGAAAATCTGGAGACATTATTTATATGGAGACAAGTGCCATGTATTTTCTGATTACAAAAGTTTAAAGTATTTGATAAATCAGAAGGATTTGAATTTATGTTAAAAGAGATGGTTAGAGTTGTTGAAAGACTATGATTTGACCATTGAGTACCATCCAGGAAAGACAAATGTAGTAGCAGATGCTTTGAGTAGAAAAATTGTGACAACCTTAGTGTCACTTCAAGCAAAAGTATGTATGATAATGGATCCCTGCTAGCAGAGTTAGTGGTAAAGCCAACCTTTCTTTCAAAGATATTAGAAGTGTAACACCCCTAACCCGTATCCGTTGTCAGAATAAGGTTATAGCGCATTACTAGAGTTTACGTTGCAAAACTATTAAAAACTTTTAAAAACATTTAACTCACAACATCAATCATAGAAAAATCAAACAATAATATACATATTTTCCGTTATATGAGCCCTCAAGGTACTAAAAACACATTAGAAACAAGTTGGGACTAAATCAGAAACATATAGAATTTTTAGGGAAAAAATGAAAATTTTTAAAAAATTTTGATAGTTTTGAAACGTAAACTTCGGTAATGCTCTGTAACCCTATTTCAACAACGGATACGAGTTAGGGGTGTTTCATTTAGTGGTATCAAAGCTACGGTTTAGTCGGTTCTTAGACTGAACATAGTATGTGTGAAGTCTAGAAATACATGCCATTATATAACCTGTGATAGCGTGATCTTTTGACTCTGATGAGATTTGTTCCATTTTTATATAGAGATGTTCTCAAATTGAGTTAATTCAGGTAATGCTGAATGCGATACTCAAGTATCTGAGTAAAAATGTTGCTAAGGATGAGTAGAAACTCATGAAGGTATGAATAATTATTTATAATGATTATGTTAATGATAAATATTATGTTATCTGTATATATATGAATGTCAAATTTAGAGGCTTTATTACCTTCACCCCTCACTCTGAAAGTCTTATACAACGGAATTCACAAGATTTACGTTGATATGCCCACAAGTATGAGATCGAAAAGTTCAATGGCTGAATGAATAATAATGCAGTCAAAGCTGAAAAGGGTCAGCAAGTAAAGAGAGTTCTAGAAAAGATATTAGATTTTTCTGAAGATCATTCGGGATGCGCAACATCGTTGTTAAAGAAGAGGCTAATCACGGGTAATCAACTTATTCAGGTATGGTATCTAAAGAACTTATTCACCAAAATTTCTTCTAATTTCTTTAGTGAATGGGATAATGTAGGATTATTGATGACTTTAGTAGTCAGTGAAATAATGTTTGAATTGCAAAAATATTTGAATGTAACGGTTATAATCGAGTAGCTCATGACGATCTCTTCTGGGTATTCTATATGTTCTTTTATCATTAGAGGTATATGCAATTGTTCATTTTCAGATGTGATTCTCATAATAAAGGAATTCTAGCTAACCATAATGTTAGATGAAAGTATTGTTTTGTCTGGTTGATTTATCATCGATATTGCTCTATCTTTCTATTATGTTTAGTAGAAGATTCAACGACAAGATACATGTGATGTTATTTTATTTCTTCTATTGGTTGTAGCTCTGAATTATATATATGCAATTTATGTTTTCTCTATCACAACTGATTATAGTGCGTGTGAGTGATATTCTTCGTCTGGATTTCCTCTAGGGTATCATCAATCTCTTTATCATTCAATGAGGGATGTATTCTCGGAAATACAGTATAGCTTCACATCTTGGATTTCATTAACTAGATTTTCTTATCATTCTTATGGTATATTCTATCAAATGTGGTTCATCTATAGAGAAGATATATATATTGACTTGAGATAAATATATTTATTACAGTTATGATTCCTAGCTTGATCATGGAAGCACGGTTGTGCAGATCTCAGGTTTTTAGAGGTTGTGTTCCTGTACTAGTTGTTACTAGAATTACGTTAGGTTTTTCTCTTTTACTTCAGAATGCACTATTAATGTTGAGGTATTGTTCTATCTATACGGTTGAAATGTTGGTCTTATTATAGCACTATAGTTTTAATTCATCTGATGGTTGTGGCTCCGATATGGTTAAAAGTTCTGATGTTAATAATTCTATTATATTTATCCCATTTATAGTTTTAATGAAGGGGATAGGTAATGAAAGAGTATTGACAGTGGAAGATCGAACTTAACCTTGAATATTGATTCTTATTATTCATGTAATCTCAATTTATGTCAATGAGTTAAAATGAGAGGTTATGTTTCATTTGAGTTAATGCAGTTTGTAGAGATCTTTGATTGGTAATGGGGAAAAGTTGTAATAGCCTGTTTTTAGTGGTGTCAGAAACAGTGGTTTCGAGGCCACCAAATCCGACGAGTAAGTTCATAAATATTATTATTTAATATTTACAAGTCAAATATGGTTTTAAAAGGTTTTTGATTTAATAATTTATGTTATTTAAGAGATTTATTAAGTTCTAGTGGTATGACCTTAAGGTCAAGTGGTTTTAGAAAATGAGGTATTGAGACCTCGTTTCTACAAGTCGAGCCATAAATAGTTTTTATAAATATTTACGCAGTGTCATTAAGGTATTATTAAAGTTTCATTGAAAAATTTCAACGTTTCTATAGTTAATTAATTAAAAAGGACTAGATTGTAAAAGATGTAAAATTTGATCACTGTTTGATTTATATGATTAAATGGCTTAATGAATGAAAGTATATGGACTAATATGTTAAATATACCATATTATATATGAGCGGGCGGTTGGCTTTGTCTTATTATGAAAATATGTATGTTTTATTAATTAAAATTAAACAAATTAAAAGGAAATAAAATAAAGTTAAAGATATCATCCTTTTCCTTTAATTGTTTTATCGAATTTGAGAAAAAATAAAGCCATTGATAAACCTTCAAGCTTCAGCCAAGCTTCATAGGATGCATGTAAGTTCATTTTAGCCCCGTTTCTAGTAATTTTTATGTTTTTGAGATCGTTGCAACTAGGTCCAACTAGCCCGTACCTTCGATTTTGAAATTGTTAAAGATTTTGAATGTTTCATTTGATGAACCTTGTGATTTTATATGTTAAATGATGGATATGAAATGTTGGTTGATATTTAAAAGTATTTTATTAAATGATTTTTGATGAATTTTCTGATTAGGGACCAAATTGTTAAAATAGTAAAAGTACAAGGATTTGATGGAAATTATTACAAATATGGGCTGATATGGGTGTCATGAATTTTCTTTTGTTATAAATTGGCATTAAAAATGGTAAATTTGCATGTTTTGGGCTCAAAGACTAAATTGAATAAAAAGTAAAACTTTAAGGGAAATTTTGTAAAAATTTCAAAAAATGACTAAATGTATAAAATAAATTATTTTCTTGTCTAAATTAATATATTAAATGAAATTATTAATTTAGATCAAGATCGGGTGGAAAATCGAGGAGAATGGAAAATTATCAAAATGTCCCTATACTTTGACTATGTGATTATATTTTGTATAATTTTGATTAAATTCAATGTTAATATGTGATTATATTGTGATTAAATCAATATATATATGTGTGTGTTTGTATGCGATTTATCTTGTAATGAAATCCAACGATGTTTCAACGACAACCAAACCCCATTTGAAGCTTAGGAATTTGTAGGATACAAATGACATGTCATTATGGTTTACATGATTCGGTTGTTGGTCTTGAATGTCCTGCCTATGGCTAAGGCCCGGCATGTATTGTGGATACTCCACTACTCGTGTGAGCAGCATCGTTTAGCTACGTTCTGACCCACAGCTTGTATGAGCATTCTGATTCAGAACTTGTGTGAGCATACATGTACAGGAATTGACGGATTACAGTTATATGAGTTAGCACACTATGTGTGAGCTATCTCAGGTATCCAACGGTATTCTAAATGGTTCAACGGGCATGATTTGAAAGGAAATTGTAAGAGTTTGATACGAACTAAGACATGTTCACGTATGAATTGCATTGAATTGGTGATACATGGATAAATGTAAGTTGAGATGGGTGATATATTCATATGTTACATGCTTAAATGTTGTGATCATCCATGAGTAAATTGCCTATGTCTTATGCTTATATTACTAACAAGTTTGGTGTCAATGCTTAGGCTTCGGCCAAGCTATTGGATGGATTGTATTATGCTTACTTAGAAGTTATGCATTGAATTGGTAAGTGCCCAAATGGAAATACGCTTGTGTTAATGAAAAAGTGGTAAGGTTTAAATTATGTAATTTCTTATGAAATGGTTTATCATGTAGTTCATTTCAAAAGAACTATGTTTAAAAGCACTAACTTGTGGCTATGGTTGATGATATGCTTATTTTTTGTGTGTTAAGTATATGAAACGGCTATGGTATGGTAATGAAATAGTAAGTTCATACTTGAAGTGTAAAATGATGAATAGGGGAATGATGAGTTGAATTATATTGTTATTTAAGCTAAAGAAAGTAAATAAAATGGAAAGTAATAAAATGCAAATGAAAGTAAGAAAATTTGAAAGGGTTTAAAGTTTTATAAAATCCTACTATGCTAGGGATGATATTTATATGTGATGTTGTGGATTTATTCACTTTGTGAGTTGTGGAATATGGTTTTATGAATCTTGCGGTATTGGTATAGGATTATTTTTCATATGTATAAATTTCATATTTGAAATGGATTCATATGACTAAAGTTTATATGAGCTTACTAAGCATTCATTGCTTATGTAGTTGTTTTTCCTTTACTTTTTAGATTATCGGAAGTTTGATTGGGTTGGAAGCTCATCAGAGATCTATCACACTATCCAGCGATTATATCAATATATTTTGATGTCTTAGTTAAGGTTATAATGGCATGTATAGGTGGACTTGTGGTTGATGATTGGTTGAATGTTAGTTGATGAGTTTGGCTTGTATATGTCATTTGGGGTGATGTAGCCTTGGTACATTTGGTGCCTTGTTGATATGTGTTAATTTGATAATGTGTTAAAGCATGTTTAAATGGGCAAAGTGATATATGATGAATTGACCTCAACATGGTAAAGATATGGTATGCTTTGGAAAGGTTTTGATTAAATATGCATGATTGAAACATGGTTTGTATACATGTTGATTGTTGGAACCATCTAGATATGTTTAGATTTGTATCTTTAAATGGCTAAAATGGTATGGTTATTATGTATCAATTATGTTATGTTTTGGCATAAAAACAAGTTAAGTGATAATTGTTTAAATATGCACATGTATAGGTGTTTTGGTTGATATCATAGCCATTATGTTTTGTCTTGTAATTATGGTATTTTGAGTGATTGAAATGGTTGTTAGGCTGATATATCTATGTGGCCTTATGATGGTTGATTTTGTAGTCTTTATGATGCTTAAATGATGGAAGTTGAAATGGTATTTAAAATGTATGTAATGATATGTTCTTTGACATGGTTAAATGTGGTCATATTGGTATATGGAATGTAGTTGACATATATGGCTAATGGTGCTAAATGTTAAATGGTCAATTTGGTAGTATGAGTGTGGATTTGATATGTGAACAAAATGGTAAGTTTTGGCTAAACTATGCATATGGTTATACATGTTTAATTGTTGTGATTGAGATGCCTTTTAGGCATATTGGTTGTATGAACATATATTTTATTTGGATAGCTTGTTGTTGCATGGTTTGATGCACTTGGGATGCTTGATTATATGTGAGAAAATTTGGCTTGGAAATGGCCTATTTTTCATCCACATGACTAGAGACACGGGCGTCTGTCTCAATCTTGTGTGACACATTCGTATGTCCCCTGTAGGTTTTTAAAGGTTACATTTCAAGATTTTCATGGCCTCGCACATAGGTGTGTAGCTTGGCCGTGTGACCCAAGTCAAATAGTTACAAGGGCACGGACATAGGCTGGGACACGACCATGTAATAACCCGATTTAGATCCTATTCGAAACGGTTGTCTCGGGACCACGAATCCGAGTTAGAAAAATATTTTAAAATTATCTTATGTGTTTATTATGTGTGAATTTATATTTGTGAAATTTTGGTGCTTTAATTTTATCGTTTGAGTGTCGATTTAATAAAAAGGGTTTAATCGCGTAAAATGAAAATTTGATGGTTAATTGTAAAAGGACTGAATTGTTGTTGTCTTTTAAAATGGAGGAATTTATAATGCAATTGGACCATGATTAATTGAGTGGACGGTATTAACCATGAAGTATAATGGTTTTGTATTAATTAATAAAGGTTATATTTGTAAAATGTGTAATAATATATGAAATAATAAAACATAAAAATTAAAACATGGTTTCATAATACTTACCTTTTTTCCGAAACATAAAATAAAAGAAAAGAAAAAAAGGTTCAAGGGTTCGGCCATTGTTGGAACTTAATCAAGATATGTAACTAGCTCAGTTTTTTATATTTTTTACGTTTTTGAGATCGTTGCTATGTTATCTACAAAGCCCATGCTTGAATTTTTTATTTTGATGAACATTTTGATTTATGCCATTGATGAATATTTTGAGTTATGCCATTGATGAATATTTGAGCTATGTAATGTTAGTTGATGAAATATGAAAGATATGTTTTGGATTAACATGTTTTATATTGGAATTTTTTATTATTTTGAGTAATTAGGATTAAATTGCAAAAATAATAAATTTGGGGACTAAAATGTAAAATAAATGAAATATATGGATTTTTATGAACACAAGGAAGATTCAGCCTAAGCATGATATATTGAAATTTTGCATATTTTGTGTTTTGTGCAATAAGGACTAATTGTAAAAAGTGTAAAATGTCAGAGGTAAAATGGTAATTTTCCCATTTGTGTGTTTTTGGATTAAATTGAATAAAAATATGTTTGAATGAGTTTAATTTGAATATGTTTAGATCAAGAACCAAAGAAATCGAATTTGGATCGGGGGAAAGCTAAAGTTGTTGACTAGCCGTCCCGTTCCGGTTTTCATCGTCCGAGGTAAGCTTATAAGCAAATAAATTCTGTTAATTTTGGATATATATATATAAGTTTTAAATGTTGAATCGAATTTTATGATTATATATACATAATGACCAAATGTGTACATGCTTGAGAATTAAGGATTACGATTTGATTCGACTGAGTTACGACATCCGAACGCCCTATACGAACCTTAGGAATAGCTAGGATACATATTTCATGACATAGGATCCGATATGTGTTTTCGTGTAAGACCACATCAGGGACGTTGGCATCGATATGTGGTTACGTGTAAGACCATGACTGGGACATCAGCATCGTATTTGATTCATGTAAGACCCTATCTGGGACAGTGGCATCGATATGAGATAGCATGTAAGACCACGTCTGGGACATTAGCATTGTATGATAAATCTGATTATCCGAGTATCCTATTTAATTTCGAATGGTTCAACGGGCAATATCAAGTTAAGATCGAATGTGAAATTGAGCTAAAATATTAGGTATGTGCTAAATTAGTTGATTTGAAAGATAAGGTAAGTATATATATTTGAGATGAACAAATAAATATGCATTATGAAAGTAAGAATTATATATGTTTATGAACTTATGTGTATTCGGCCAAGTTAATATAATTAAATATTGTTCATGTGATGGTATATGAGTTTCAAGCATGAAAAATGTGTATTTGAGTAAAGATTATTTGATTTGGTTTAGTTGATTAAATACAAATGACCATTTGATTATTACTTGCTTATGACTTACTAAGCTATGATAGCTTACTGTGTGTATATGTTTAATTTGTTTTATAGATTTCGAGATCTAGTTACGAGCTCGGGGATCGTCAGTAAAGTTTATCACACTATTGACTGTCTTCGGTATTTTATAAGCTGAATTTTTGAAACTATGGCATGTATAGGCTGGATTATATTTTGAAATGTTTGATTTTGGTTAATGTAATCATGAGCCATGAGAAAATGGCTTATTACTTTGTTATGTTCAGATTTAATGCTTCGTTTTGATGATGGTCATGTTTGATTTTGGTGTTCGGCTATTGCTTATATGTGTATATATATATATGTAAATCTTGGTTGATATGCTTTGCTAAGGTTATGTTATGTGACTTAATATTAATACTTATATGTGTATTCGGTTATGACATAGGCTTGATATTAAAGTATATTTCATGGCATATGTATATATATATGTGTGTGTGTGGTGTTTGGCTATATGGATTGGTTTGATTATTAGATTAGTTGATGAATTATTAATTTGATAGTGGATAAATATATTATGGTAAGTATATTCCATGACATGTTTGAATGGTGTTTTGGTTAACTGAATTAGTCAAATATCGGTATGTATGACTTATAAATTAATTATGTTGATAAATTTATTATATATGACATATATGTGATAGTATTTAATCATAGAATTCGGTGTTGAGAAATGCTCAATGTGATGTATATATATATTGGTTTATTAAATGATATTTTGGCTTATTACAAAGTATATAAAATTTGTATGAATTTTTGTGGTTAACTTTACTACTTGAATTGATAAGAAGAAAGTTGGTTTTGTGTTAAATTTTGGTATATGGTATAGTATGTGTAACATCATAATTGGATTCGACATTTGTGCATTTAAATTAGGGTGAATTGATTTGATTTCATGAAAATATTATATAAATGTTGTATTGGTTATGTGAATAGTTATTAAGTGAACTAAATGCACTATTATGCTCAGGTGGTAATAAATTTAGTTAATAGATTATGTCTATGAAGTCATTGGTTGTGAAATGATTAACTTTGTTTGATTAGAAAATGGTTTATTTAAGCTTATGGTTGAATGGTATAATTTGTATTATATATATGATTAACCTTGATAGCCGAATATGTGGGCAAATGAATTGATTATGTATTTGCAAATTTTGTTATAATATTGGCATATACATTTTGGTATATTTGATTTAATAACTACATTTGAAATGGTTCACAATTGATTTAATATGTGATGATTGTCATAATGTTTTGTTTATAAGAAATGTTATATGCATGTATAGTAATAGAGAAGAATGAAAGTTAACATTAAACAATCCATATGTATTTGCCATGTTGCATATATTTTCGGCTAAAGTTTAGGTAAATGACCATATGAATAGTAACATGGTTTTTAACTTATATGTAACCTATAATATTTGATTTGATTTAGTATATGTTCAAATGTGATGAATTAAAATGATTAATTTCTATGTGTATCCATGAATGTCCAAAAGTTGTGTTTCGTTTGGTAATACCTCGTAACCCTTTTTCGGCGACGGATATGGGTTAGGGGTGTTGCAAACCATGTGTTCGGATGCCTACACGACCGTGTGACCCCTGCATTTTAAAAATTTTCATCTTTTCCTTAAAAATTCTATATGTTTCTGATTTAGTCCCAACTTGTTTCTAATGTGTTTTTAATGCCTTGAAGGCTCATATAAGGGACAATATATATGTTATTATTTGATTTTTCTATGATTGATGTTGTGAATTAAATGTTTTTTAAATTTTTTTATAGTTTTGAAACGTAAAATCCAATAATGCTTTCTAACCCTATTCTGACGAAGATACGGGTTAGGGGTGTTATAAAGACACACTGTAATACCTCGTTTTTGGGTCAAATCAGAACAGTGGTTTCGGAACCAAAAATCTGAAGTAGAAATATTTATTTTATTATTTCTTTAAGGCCTACAGCATATAGAATAATTGTGTGAAAATTTCATTAAGAAATTTTATCGATTGAGTGCTTAATTTGACTAGAAGGACTAAATTGCAATAGCTGTAAAATTTGAGTTCTATAAGTTAAAGGTGTCTAATTACTATGAGATCTTAATTGGAAGTCCTTAAATGGTAATTAGACCATTATATTTTTGGGTAGAAAAAAATGGATATGGTTAGGTGAAATTTTAAAGTTATACATTAAGGGCATTTTAGTAACTTGGTAAATAAAGACAAATTAACCTAATAAAAGATGTCCATATTCTTCAATTTAGTCCTCTTAGCTGAATTTTTGAGGAGAAGACATAGCTAGGGTTTGGCCAACTTTCAAGCTCGATTGTAAGTCCATTCTTGTCCCATTTTTAATGATTTCTATATTTTTGAGATCGTGGTAACTTGATCTAGCTATTTCAAGGACTAATTTGAGAGAAATTTAAAGTCTAAAATTTCACCCATGTTGGATGTTCTTGTATTTTGATGTTTGATGATAAAAAATGCATGTTTGTTGTTGGATGAACAACATTTGTAAAGTGATTTTTGATAAAAACGTTAAATAGGGACCTATTTGTAAAAAGTTGTAATATGTGTAGAAAAGTGTGAATAAATGAAAAAATGTGGACTGTTATGGGTACAAGTAATATTCGGCTAGGCTTGGGTTGAAATGAAATTGAAAGAAATTCCGTTTACAAGCCTAGGGACTAAATCGTAAAATGTTGAAATGTTCGGGGTAAAAATGTAATTTTTACCATAATGTGTTTTTAGGCTACACTGAATAATGTGATTATTAAATAAGTTAAATTTGGTATTATAGATTAAGAAAAATGAAGTTCGGGTGTAGATTGGGGAAAAAACAAAGTAATTGGTGAATAGGTCATTTTCATCGTTTTTGTAACCGAGGTAAGTTCGTATGTTAATAAGCTTTGTTATAATTGTATTTTAAATGCCTTAATATTTCATAATTTGTATGAACGACTCTACAAACACGTGTGATAATGTTTTGGCAAGTGAGAAATCCCAATCGAACCTTAGGAATAGATTAGGATATAAGTGACATGTCACTAGGGTATTATGTTACGTGATTCGAGTGTTGGTCCTGTACGTCCTACCGGTGGCTGAGTATACCGACATATGTTGCGGTTACTTGACAGCTTTTGTGAGCAGCACCGTGTAGCTACGTCTTGACTGACAGCTTATGTTAGCAGGCCCGTTGATGGCTCGAGAGTGAGCATATATGTGTTATGAGATAGAGGTAGCAATGGCTACATATGTGACACCTTGTGTGCAAGGTTTCCCAAGTATCCGGTATTATTATTTCGAGTGGTTCATAGGGAATGCCAACGATGAAAATAAGTATGAAATTATTACGAGATGGTACAAGTACGTACATAAAGCTTATGATTATTAAATTCGTGAAATGATTATTTCAAGGTAAGTTTGTGATGGAATGAATTATGGTCATGAGATTATGGTAAATTACATTATCTTAGATTATATTACTTGAATGTTAAATGTATGGTAAGATTTTCTTATTTCTTTCATACGAGCTTACTAAGCTATATAGCTTACTCCGTTTTATTTTTCCATGTTTTATAGTGTTACCAAGCTAGCTCGGATTGAAGATCATCAGAGATCACATCACACTATCAAACTATCATTTTGGGTATCGATGATTTTAAACATTTTGAGGTTATGGCATGTATAGGAACTTGGTCATTTTGGTATATGTGTCATTATGAATTTGGCCAAATGTTTTGGCTTATATTTGATTAAGGTGATTTGGTATTTAGCCATGTAATTAGCTTATTTTGGCTAAATGGTTTTAAGCCTAATTATATAATATGTGCCAATGCCTTTTGTTTATGTGTTTTGTAATGGGTTGCCATATGCGTATTTATGATTAAATAGCTTTATAGTTAAATGATTGAGTTTGGTTCATTGGTATGCTAGAAGATTTATATGATACAATGCATGTTAATGGTAGCCATATCGAAGCTTGTAGAATGTGAGTTTGGTTGATTGGATTTGGCAAAACATGATGTTGTAAATATGTTAAGTGTTGATAATAAAACAACATGATTTGGCCTTGATTATGGATGTCTTGGTTGCCTAAATATGCTATGATTTGTGCCATTAAGGTTGTGAATGTGTGTGTGTAAATGAGGGTGACAAATAACTTTGTAAATAGCCTTTATTTTGTCCACACGGGTAGACACACGAGCGTGTGTCTAGGCTGTGTGTCCATGGGTATGTGTTTTGGTCGTGTGTCCCCTACATCTTAATTTTGAGAAACAAAATGCTCAGAATTGAGCACACGGGCAGAGACACGGGTATGTGTCTCAGCCATGTGAGGGACACGGCCCCGAACATGGGTGTGTGTCCTAGCCGTATAAAGCCTGCACCTATTTTATGAAAATAAATTAATCACACGGCCTAGCATAAGGGCGTGTGGCTTGGGCGTGTGACTTCAATTTGTTCATGCCTTGCAAAACAAAGAGTTACACGAGTTAGGGACATGGGCGTGTGTGACCACATGACCTGCCCACACGGGCGTGTGTGACCACACAGCCTGCCCACACGGGCGTGTGACCCCTGTACATGGCGTAAATCTTCTAAGTTCTGTAAAAATTTTGTAAGTTCTTAGTTTATTTCCGAACCACTTCCAAGGCATGATTTGGGCCTCGTAGGCTCGTATTAGGGTCTTTATGACTGAAAGCAAATGGTTTTGATTTGATTAAAATTTATAACTCGAAATTGTGTGATTATTTGCAATGTAAGTCTGGTAACACCTCGTAACCCTGTTCTAGTGTCGAATACATGTGAGAGGTGTTACACGCACGCCCGTATCTAAGGCCGTGTAGGTATTCGAAGTAGGGACACATAGCCGTGTCTCAGTCCGTGTCTGTGCCCATGTAACTCTCTGACTTGGGTTACACGGCCAAGCCACATGCCTATGTACCAGGCCCTGTAACTCTCAAAATTCAACACGCCCGTGTAACTCACATGGTTGAGACGCATGCCCGTGTTTCAAGCGTGTAGGCATTTGAAATAGGGACACAGAACTGTGTCCTAGCCCGTGTTCGTGCCCGTGTAACTCTCTGACTTGGGTCATACAGCCAAGCCACACGCCTGTGTTCATATTGTGAGTCATCTACAGAAAATTGGTTGAACTATAGATCTGAAGAAAGAAGAGTATAGTATGTGATGATTGGTGTACGAGTATAGAAACAGTGAAGTATGGTTGAGTATGTATATGTTTGAAATGTATACTATGAGATGTGTGTACTATTTGAATGTATGTTAGAGAAGTAAAATGTTGAATTTAGATTTTGTCAATGCATGAAGAGTCTGTCAAGTGAGTTTGTGTCCGTTCATAGCGGAGTGTCTAATGGAGTCCATCGAGACTGAAAACACAAATTCTGATATGAACTATGAAAGAAAAGTCCATGGCCATGGCATCCTCTGAATAAGAACTAAGGAATAGTGATAACACAATAGGGTTCTCTACATGTCCCAAGATGATGATGGGAAAAAATCATGTAATGTGAGTTTAGGAGAATCTATATTGTAAACACGACAACTAAGAATAGCCTTTGTGACGAGCTCTGAAAGAATGGAATTTTTGGAAAACTCTAAAAGAATAGCCTTTGTAGCTAACTCTGAAAGAACAGTCTTTGTGACGAACACTGAAAGGGATGCCTTTGTGCAAAATTCTGAATGGATCGCCTTATATCTAGTAGGCTATGAATCTGAATGTCTGTCTCTATGGCAAGATATGAGTAAGTTCTAGTAGTTCTGTAATAAGTATAACCAAGTTAAGGCATGCTTTGGAATAAAAGTTGAATAAAGTCTTAAGGGTTTTTCGTGAAAAAGATATGTATATTTATATGTCAAGAAGGGTGTCTATTATGATGATTTGTAAGTATGAAAAGTAAAGGGTATCGCATATTCTTCTAAATTTATTTTGAATCTGAGTTAATGTTGTTTTGAATTATGAGATTCTGTTAACATAATATGGAGTTCATTTGGATGTTATGCGCAGTGAATTATCAGTATGGATATGTGAACGAAATTAGATCAGGGTAGGTTTAAGTGCGAACCACTGGTATGAAATTTTTCATAAGTATCTGCCTAGTATATATAAGCACCCAAGATAATGCCAGTGAGTAGTTGTTTGAAATAAGAGTAAGAATTAAGTTATAGATTGTTGGAAATGGTTTCTAAGGGTATATTCTATTAAGAAAGTATTATGAGATAAGAGAATTATGAAACGATGGAGAGGATACTCCAGTTAATTAAATGAAAGGTTAAGTATAAAAGAGGTATGATAATGGGCGTATATAGGAGTGATAAAATCGTACGGTATTAGTCGTAGTAAATGATGCAGAGTAGAAGTTGACTCATAGAAATTCTTACAAGATTACAAAGCATCCATCAAGGTATGGTTCAAGAGCTCACTAATTACTCTTGTACTTACAACGTTTGTTATTTCTTTTTAGGTATATTGAGGAGAAGTTTTTCCTAGAGGGACAATGCCAAAAGTACACTAAGTTGGTAGCGGGGTGGGCTATTATGCATACAAAGGATTTGTGGCACAATATTGAATACGCCCTTTGAATCTGTCTTAAAATAATTTTCCTATCTTGTAAAAATCTGCAACAATTCTAATGTAATAAGTTAATTATCATATATTTATTCTAAATTTCCAAATGTTAAGTTTTTCTTTTTGAACTTCATATAATAGGTTTAAAATAAATGATAAAATGTAAACTATTTTTGCTAAATGTTTTGCATCGTTTAGTAACACTTGATATTTGAACTCGGTGAATCGGCTCGAGTTAAGGGCGTTACACTAGTGTTTTCTTTGTGATGGTTAGCTTGCACATTTATTGCAACAAGTGTATAGTGTCTAGTTTAAATCCTTAGCATTCAAGTGTATTTTTCTAAGGTTCACTAAGTATGAAATGTTTAAATTTTGGTTGATAAGAAATAATAATGAATACGTTTTTTAATATGAGAAACAAAATTGAAATGTATTAAGTGCTTATGATAAGTGTTAATTGAACTCATGATAATATTAAGTGTTATATTGGGGATGGACAAGATGACCTGATTAATAATGAGTTATAAAAGTAAATGATTGATTGTAAATGGATCTAACATGTGAATGAAAAAGTTATTAAATAATAGGAATAGTGAAACAAGAATTTATTTGTGAAGTATCGACTGATTAATAAATGGGATGGGTATAAGTGACATAGTTATAGGTCCCATAGGTAGTTGGGAAAACTTATGAAAGGTGAGTAAAAATTCAATTAGTGAACTAATAAATTGATGAGTTAAGGGAGTATTTATTAAGTGAGTAAAAGAGTTAATAATTGGAAAGCATTCTAAAAGTGAAAAGTGGTCAAATGAGTGGAAACAGGTTTGAGTTTTAGTAAAATAGATGGACAGGTGAAGAGAAATAAATATTCATTGTTAAGTGGTATAACTAAGTGAAAGTTTGTAATTGATAAAAGATTTAATGTTGTGAGAATTGGTAAATTAGGAAATTTTAGTGTACTTAATGAGTTCCTTGAGCTCACGCATTAACTGTTTAAATGTTAGGTGCAGGATTTGTCAAGAAGTTGTGGGTATGGATTTGGAGCTTTGCATCACCCTTCATTTGAGGTTTTAATGTATATATACTAATTGATATTGTATAAGGACTTTGGCATGTACATAAGGACTTAATTTAAGAATAACATTTGTAAAATTTGAGTTGAAATTCAAGTCGTTTTGATGTTATTAATCAAGTTTTATTTCGTTATTTGACTTGAATATGTTTACGCTTTGTATTCGAAGTTTAAATGAGGTTTAAAGTTGATTTATAATGTTTTAGAAACCATGGAATTGATATGGATATGTTTGGGCATGATTTTGAAATGTTTTGGAGACGTCTAGTAGGTGATGTCATGACCTAAATTATTTCTAAAGCCCTCAAATTGTTTTGATTAAATTTTTATGATTTTACAAAAAAATTTAAAGCTCAAATTTTCAAATAGCTCCAAGATTTTTGTTTCGTCTAAAGTGCTTCAATAGCACCTCTGATCATACATACATCGAGATGAGTGAGGAGTGTTACAATAACATGCCGAAAAACTAGGCCCATCTAATGGCTAGCAGTGCAGATCAAGGCTAGGAAAGGTGGCGATTTTAGGTTCCAATTCATGGGATTTGGTTCTACCTTAGGGTGATCTAAGTGCACAATTTATATAAGTAAAAGAAAAGAAGTCCATAGGTGGTCATTCCTATCGGAGAAGATCATTGACGATGGCACTAGGGGCAATGGCCATGGTTTAAAATAAAAAGAAAAAAAGAGAATGAGAAACCTGTATGAAGAAATATAAGTGGAAAGGGAGGGGGAGGCTACAACATCCATGGCCGAGTACCATCTTCATCACATAGCAAGATTTAAACCATGGGCTAGGTAGAACTCAAACTAACATAAAAAATATGCATGAATCTCATGGAACAACATCAAACTTACCTTAACCTAGCTACAAGCATGGCCGAATCTCTTCAACATTTCCTCCTTTCTTTCCTTTTGAATTTCGGTCAAGAAGAATGAAAAAGGATGGACATTTTTTTTTCTTTGTTTTCATCATTTTCCTTTTTCCATTTCTTTATTACTAGCTTTTTATTTTATTGTTTCCTACATACCACATTAGCACACCATGCTTAAAATATGCTATGCCCCATAGCATGGCCGGCCACTAGCTCAAATATTGGGCAATTTGACATGCAAACCCACCATTTCACAACATGCATTATTAGGCCTCTTTACATTTGCCTAGCACATTTCTAAATTTTCTCACATAAGTCCTATTTGATAAAATTCACTTACAATTAACAAAATTCAAACATGAAATTTTCACACATGCATATATACATATAATGAGCATCAACTATGACAGTTAATTATTTTTATGACTCGATTTTGTGGCCCCGAAACCACTTCCCGACTAGGGTCACATTAGGGCTGTCACAATGTTAGACAACTTGTGCTACTCGGTTTTAAGTGGAAACGAGCAAAAGGGCTTAATCGGTAAAAATACCTAATAGTCATAAGTATATGTTAGAGTGAGAATTTGATGTTACCATAGAAGGGAAAAGTGATCATCATGTCATAAAACATAAGAATAAGGGATGAAGTTTAATTCTCGAGCCTAGGAGCAAAAGTGTAAATATGCAAAAGTTTAGGGGTAAAATTGTAATTTTTCCAAAATTTGAGTTAAGGATTGTTTTGAATAGTACATTAATTAAATAAGTAAAATATGATGTTTTAGATCCCGAAAAATGAGATTTGAACCTAGAATGAGAGAAAAATCGAAAATTGGGAAAGTTGGTAAAATGGTCATTTTAGTATCGAGGTAAGTTCATATGTATAATAAGCATTAATTTATGCATTTTTCAATGTAAAATTGATATATTTACTATGATTTCCGAGGTGTTGAAAGTATGTAAGTGTTGGTATGATAATAATACAGCAATAATGCTGTAATTTATATTTGAAAGTTAAATTTAGTGAATTAATTGAATTATGTTAAATTAAATGTTTTTGGTGCCCAGTTTATGAATTGATTTAAAAATATGTCTATGGTACATGAAGTGCATTGAATTATCATACATAATGTGATTTCTATGATTACGGATATTATGAGAAATTGTAAGTTCATATGATTTTTAATAAGGCAATGTGTAATTTAATGTTATTGCCTTGATATTAAATGAGATGTAAGTTTATATGTAAGTAATACATCACTTTTACTTGTATTATGATATTTTATAATAATATTGGAAATATGTTTGTGGATAATTACTTGATTGGTGAAACTGTTGGAAAAGAGAGAGAAATCCCGGTTGAACCCTCGGAAAGATTGGATGATACAGATGGTATGTAGCTAGGTCACATGTATGGTGTTGAGTGCACATCATGTGTACAAGAGAGCTACCGGACATTATGCTATAGCTAGGTCGCATGGGTGATACTATGTGTATACCATGTAGACAAGAGAGCTACGGGATATATGTAGCTAGGTCGCATGCGTGGGTCCAGGTGAAGGACACCATGTAGACAAGAGAGCTACGAGATAAACTGGCTAGGTCACATGGGTGGTATTAAGTGTTCACCATGTGTACAAGAGAGCCAAACTATATGATGGGTGGAGCTATGTGCTGAAACCACCAAGTATCGAGGATTGATCCGAAGTGTTCAACAGGAGAGTCCCTATGTATTGCTTTGTGAGTTTTGTGATGAATAAGTGCAGGAACTTGGTTATGTGAATAATGTGTTCATTAAGTGACCAGGATGTGGTAAGGTTATAAACAAGTAAGTTATACATGAGAATGATTTTATGGTGACCTTGTGATCATGGGCCTATACTTGTGATGTATGAAATGTGGTGAAAATGATTTGTGATATATAAGTTAAAATGAGGTTAATACAAGGAAAGTGCGAAAGAGTGAATTAGCAATAAAACTGTTTTGGACAGTAGTAGTGATGTGATAAATTGAATCAGAGACTGAATGACATATCAAATTAAATCTTAATGAGTCTACTTTCATATAAAAGAAACAGAGCAAGCAAAGGAGTTCTATATTTTGAGATATTTATGTTTTTGTGAGACTGGTTCAGAATGATTACGTGATCATCTATTCTGACTTTGGAAAATCACAAAAATTTGGAGAAAAATAATTAGAGGCTCAAAATTATATTTTTAAAATCCCTAATGAGTCTATTTTCAATATAAATCAACAAGAACATTATCCGAGTTCTGTACTGTGATATAATTAATTTTTAGTGAAGAGAGGTCAGAACTGTCAGAAAGTGAAATAGGGGAAATTTTAATGAATAAACTGTAGTAATTGGCTAAACCAAAAATTATGAAAATTTTATGGTGGAAAGATATGTGAGTCTAGTTTCAGAGGAAATTTACGGATATTAATTTGGAGCTCTGTATCTCGAATTATAAATAATTAAGTGACTATGACTCGTGTGGACAGTTTGATGTGAGCATTTATTAGTAAATTGCGAAATCGTACTTACAAGAATGCTATATACATTAAGGATGTGGAATGGAGAGGAGGAGGAGGAAAAATAAATATATGTGGAATACATGGAAACTATGGTATATGAAATATTGATATAATGAAATAAATGATATGTGTTTATAAGAAAACAGAAAGAGAATGTTATGTATCATGACATGTATATATATATATGACTAGTCTCAATGTAATGCTTGTTGGGTATGGAATTGAATTGAAATGCTTCAGGCAAACATGTTATTCTGCACATCTGAATTATGGTATTTTATAAAGATATGATCTAGTTTTAAATATGAATGCTTGATGATTAAGCTGAAGATATTTGATAAGATGATAATCTTGGTATAAATGTATAAGTGGTACTATAATAAACAAGGTAAAATGAGTATGAGAGACACATGTATGATGACATACAAATGCTATGTTTGTGGTTTAATTGAGGATGTTTAATCATTAAATGAATACCATGTTATATGCTTTTGATTTTGTATAAGTGTGTAAGAGATCAAGGTTGACCAAAGCTTGGAAAATAGCCTAGGTATATTCCACACAGGCAGAGACACGACCATGTGTCTCAGCCGTGTATGGAACACGACTTTGGGACACGGGCGTGTGGAGCCTTAAAGCATGAAATTTCCAAGATTTTCGTAAGTTCTCGATTTAGTCCCGAACCCTTTCTAAAGTATGTTTTGGGCTCCGTAAACTCAAATAAGGGACTATGTGTAAGTGAATGAACGCTTTGAAATATGAATGAAATTTTATGGCCCGTATTTTAGTTTAATGTTTGTATGTTTGTCCGGTAATGCCTCGTACCTTATCCCAGCCTCGGGTAGGGGTAAGGGGTGTTACATTGACAACCTTAGGAAGTTATCATAGGCTAGACGAGGTCGGGAGGTAAGTCGAACCAAGTAAATCATAATTTATCCTGGTTGAGAAAGTGAAGTTAGGAGATAAGCAAGTATCAACTAATCTATTAGTGAATTAGAGTTTGGGATATAATAATTGGTTAATCGATAGTTAATCCACCCTAAAACTCTAATCCAAAGTTAGTTACAAACTCTGGAATGAGTTAATCTTCTTGATTTGTTTATTGATTTTAGTGGTTAGTTTATTTTTCTTATTTATTTAATTTTCTTATTTCTTTTTATCTTATTAATCTTTTTTATGGTTTATCATAATAAAAGAATTAATTACTACTACTTATACTTATTATTGTAAAAAAGTTTTAATAATTATTTCATCCTCCCTTGGGTATGATCCTCGGAATACTTCCAAGTATTTCGTTGTACTAAACTATATTACAATTTGACTCGTGTACTTACGGACACCACCGTTCTAAATTCTTATATATTTTTGATGTTATATTTTACTATAAATTATAACTTGTTTATAGGCGGTCAAGAGCCACTAATGGCTCGGGAAGAACGCACTCTTAGAAGCTATGCGCTACTGAATTTGAATGTGGTACAAGACAATATCACAAGACCAACAATCATAGCGAACAATTTTGCGATAAAGCCGGTATTGATCCAGATGATTCAAAATAACCTATAGCTCAGAGGGACAATGACGGAGGACCCAAATCAAGACTTAAAACAGTTTCTCCAACTTTGTGATACATTCAAATTTAATGGGGTTCGTCTTCAGTTGTTCCCTTTCTCATTAATCAATAATGTGTTCTCTTGGTGAGATTCACAGGCACCAGGTTTATCACGACCAAAATTTTCTATCAACAGGTAAATCTAAATTTTTATGGGTAAATTATATTAATAGTCACTAAACTTTTTACATATTTTTATTTGACTAAACTATCAAAATTCATTTTTTTTATCATTGTACGGTTAAAATATTAACCACGTGATGATGTGGTTTGTTAAATCACTTTATTTAAAGTAATGGTCACACTATAATATGGCAAAATTAGAAGAAAATGTCAATTTTTAAATTAGGCCTTTGGGCCCTTTTTTATTTAGGAAAATAGATCATTTTTAGAAGAGAGAAAGAGAAACTGCTTCCAGCTGGGCATGCTTTCTGCATAGGTGACAGGAAAGCCTACCCAACTGGGCATGTTTTCTCTTTCTCTCCTAAAAACCCTAGCCATTTTTAATTTTATTAGTGTTAGGGTTTAGTGCTTGGTGTGTATTCTAGGGTTTAGGGTTTTTGGCTAAAATAGTAAAAGTTCATAGGTAGGTTTGAGGGATCGAGGATGTGATAATGTGCCTCGGAACACATACATTTCATATGTCATGGAGAGATAGGATTATCACCTCAGAAACCCATCGTGGGGAATTTTGGATTCGGGGTAATAATGCTTGATACGTTCAAGGGTCGAAGTCAAGGTGGAGGTTCCAGTCTGCAGCCATGATGCAGTCACAAGTTTGAGTATAACCGGGGGGTTATGTAACGGTCATTACACGGTTAGGAGTTTAAGATTTTTGGATACCCACAAATAATGCCCTATATATCATACAGAAGATTGAAGCCATAATTATATGGAAAAACTCTAAGACTTCAGATGTAATCAACGTAATTTTTTTCTCTATTTCCAAGTAGCTAGTATCTTTGACATTTCATTCTTATCCGAAAGTTGACACCGAGGTGGACACAAGGGAGCTTTTAGGTGGAGAGTGGATGTTCCGACACAGTAAAGGTCAAACTCAAGTTGGCGTGGTAGCGATTGTAGTTATTAATGGCTTTTTTAATAAAGACAATCGTCGTTTTGAAAGGAGCATCACTTTTACTACACCGCAACAATAGCTCCACACCTAAGAGTTCTCTTGCGTCCATGATGATGCCTGCCTTCAAATAAGAAGGAAGGTTAAATGTATTGGTTGCCTGGAAATGGAGAAAAATTATAGCGAGAAGCCCCAAAGTTTTTCTGTATGAATATGCCCCCAAACTTCGGTATGGTATTTATAGAGCATCATTTTTGGGTATTCAAAAAGATTGAGCTTGTGGCCATGTAACGACCATTAACTGGCTCCCTTGTTACACCCTGATCCATTACAACACAATTGGCTTCGATAGAAACCTCCAAGTGGACTTCCACCATTGACCGTTGAAAGAAAAACCACCCCGAACCTGACTTCCCTAAGATAGGCTTCGAAAGTAATGGTCCCCAATTGGCATGATATATGAAATGTGTACGGCCCGAAATGATATCGCATCATCAATGACTCAAGAATACCTCGAACATTAAGGAAATAATTTTTGCGACCGAAATTTTTAGCGCCCAAAAACGATTTATGAAGTAAAGGTGGAGAGTGTGTGGTAGATGTTTATGGAACAATGAAGCTTAGTGCATGAAACCCCTTTTATAGGCACAGAGAAGGGTTTGTTTGCAAAAAAAATTCCCTTAATTGAAAACATGTTGGAGGAGTGAAGAACATATTAGAAATGAGGTTAAAGCGGCTAAAAAATATGAAGCATCAGACTTTTAATTTTGGACAGAAGGAATTTTGTTAGAGAAAGCATCAGCAGGAAAGCTCACCCTACTAGGCATGCTTTCTTTAACAAAATATCCTTTCTTACTAAGGATACAAGCAACTTTTCAAGATACTCGATGAGCACGTTATGAGATGAAGAATAATTGGGGAACACGAGTGCGATAAAATTATACAACTTCTGAACGTGCTTTGAATATGGATTGCATCATAAAAAATGCCACGAATGCGTGTATTCATAAATGAAATTTGAAGCATGTATTCTCTTTATCCCTATATAATTTTCCTATAAATGGGACATAACTTTTGTAACTTAGACACGCATCAAACTACTAACAAAAAAACATCGGATATTTGTGTTGCTGAGAGTTGTGTATACTTATTTGGACAACCCTCTACTTATTTTTTTTGCAATTTTTAATCCAAATTCATAACCAAAATTGAAATGAGTCAATGAGCGAAATCAGCTATTTACTATGACGGTCAAATTTGTAATACAGAGGTCAGGGTGGTGTTTGTAGGAGTGAAGTCTGTAGAAATGACGTTCAGTGCTACCATTCAATTGCGTGAGTTACGGACCAGAATTAGGAAGAAAGCAAGGGGATCGACCTAGGGAAGGATTTCGAAGTTGCAATGCAGATATCTTTCGTCCATTGACCCCTATAGGTATGGCCTATTGACGTGACTAGCGAGGTCTATCTCGAGACAGTCATATCATCGCTCTGCTCAAGCGAAAATATTGTAATGGAATTATACATCGAGTTCGCCAAGGCTGATGGATTTGGCCCATCTTCGACTACCATTGCAGCGAATACGGGAATCGAAGTTGAAACTGAAAGTCCTATGACACAGTCATGCAATGGGTTCACTGGCCTACTATGTAACGCCCCGCACCCGAGACCATTGCCGAAGTCGAACACGAGGTGTTAACGAACTTAATTCATTTATTTACCCAGTTCATTTTAAAAATTTCCAGACAAGCTGGCTAACTGTGTCACTGTCACCTTAAAAATAATATCTCGAGTTCCAAAACTTGAAAACTGATTCCATGAATTTTCCCTGAAAATAGACTCATATATCCATCAACAGATTTTTTTCCAGAATTTTTGGTTGGGCCAATTAGTACAGTTTATTAGTTAAAGTCTCCCCTGTTTCAGGGTTCGACCACTCTGACCTTCATGCATTACGACTTAGATATCTCCCTGTACAGGGACTCAATAAATATTCCGTTTGTTTCTAATGAAACTAGACTCAAAAAGAAATCTGTACATAAAAAGCATGACTTCCAATTATTTCTGGTTAATTTATGGTAAATTTCCAAAGTCAGAACAGGGGATCCAGTAACCGTTCTGGCCCTATTTCACGAAAACTTAAACATCTCATAAAATACGGCTCATATGGTCGTTTCGCTTCTTCCATATGAAAATAGACCCATCAAAGTTAGATTACATAATTTATTCATTATTTAATTACATTCCTACTATTTTTAGTGAATTTTCAAACTCACATCACTGCTGCTGTCAGCATCTATTTTAAGGTAAATTTCACCTATTTCATAGTTTCCATGATTCAACTAGCCATTTGACATACATAGCACCAAATATGATCGTGATTAACCATTCCAATGACTAATCATTGCCAAGTATTTCCACACCTCTCAATAACCATATATATACAAAATGATTTTAATACCATGCTCAAAATATTTAAGCCATTTTCGCATGGCTATCCGAATATATATACACATTACCAAAGGTACTTAATTAACAACAAAGGTTAGTCCTATACATGCCATTATCAACGTTTAACTAAAAGAGTACCAAAAGGGCTTAGATAGTGTGGACGGCTTCGACTTCGACAATCCCGAGTCCGATAGCTGACGAACAAAAATCTATAAAACAGAGAATTAAAGAAACGGAATAAGCATTTAATGCTTAGTAAGTTTTGAGTAACGAAATCATTTAAAAGAATGGCATAATAATGTCAAGTTTGTTTGTGTCATCCCTTGGCCGAATAGAAACATAACCGAGATATCATTTTTATCATTAATATCACAAAGGTGAAACCAATTTATCCGGCCAAATCAAATCCACAACCGAATGCTCTCATCTCAAATGTCCATGTCCATTTCATGCATATACACACATTTCATAACTATGACATTGAACTCTCTAATTCGGAACTCATTCATCATAATCAGATCATAAACGTTCGGATGATTTAAATAATGTGCTAAGCATTCCCATTGAATTCCAAAGTCATAATTGAAGTATATTCATATTCTCAACAAGAGTAAATTACTTACCTGGTTGTCATAGAGTAAGTAGCGCATGTGATTAAAATTATTCCAGCATGTATTATATGATTTCTCGTAAGAACACTTACGGGTTTTCACCCTCAAATATTATGCTGGTGCAACATCCTTCGGAATAAAGTTCGACTCTTAGTACCGGCTCAAAAGCCCTTCGAGACCAAGCTCGGATTAGACCACTGGCACGAAGGCCCTTCGGAACTAAGTCCGGTTATGACACTGGCTCTAAAAAGCCCTTCGAAACTAAGTTCGGCTATTAGCACTGGCTCAAAAGCCCTTCGAGACCAAGCTCGGATTTAGACCCCGATTAGCATTCACACATATATGCATATATATATATATCGCATCACATCTGGATATCATTCTTGATACTCGAATACAATTACAACATGTTTACTAACCACACATCGTTCGATTCATTAATCCCACACAAATAATATAACCCCTTTTCGTTAATCCACAAGATTTCTATAACCATTTGGCTACAAGTAAATACCTTACTTATTTATTTTATCGTGTAATTCGAGTAGAATCGTCAAGTCACGAGTTAATTATTATGCTCATAGACAAATAATTGCCTTATTAAATCGTCAGCTAAATTTCATTACTCAAAGACTTACCTTATATCCTTCTGAACAAATCTCGGTTTAGCTATTCCGTGACTTTAGCTTTTCCTCTATCCGATGTTGCTCCTTTATGCTCTTTAGCTATGTTAAACAAGTTTAGTCATATTAAACCTTATCCAATTTATTTAAACATTCAATAACAAACTCCTTGATTATTAAACACACATTCGGCAAGAACATTGGCAACTCATACTACATCAATCCTAATTCATTAGCCGAATACTCATATATCTATAATAAGCACATATGACATCTTCTTCAAGACACATTCGGCTATGGCATAATTTCCTTATAAAACCCTTAATCAATCCACCATCACATGTATCATTACAAAGCTTCACACTTAGTATGCTAATGACATTAAAACAATCCACCTTAACCGAAACTTAACTCATACAAAACCTATATTCCAACCATAAAATAGGTAGAATTTTAACTAATCATCCAAATACATTTGTACTTAAACATCATTCCGACCTACACTCATATTACATCTATAAAACTACAAGCCGAATATACCTATACTTACATCATTTAAACATCAACCCTCAATTTCTTTGACAAAGCACACTTCCGAAAATGATAAGGCAATATAACAGCCTTTAATCCAATTTATAATTCATACATATCACATTCCAAGCATTGTCTCTATTCTATCATTTAATATACAAACCTTACTCAATAACTTCATAGTTCAAATTTGGCAATTACACCAACTCACTAGATGTTTTATTATTATTATTGTTCATTTATTCAAACTACATACAATTAACAACCACTTGCGACTTAGTCATTAAACATGAAAACAACCATTTATCTCTTCCATTTTCTACCATGGCCGAAGGCTCAAGACACCACACCATTCCAATTTGGTCATGGGTTAAGCAAAGGACTTAATGACAAACTCAAAAATGTTTAAAAAAAATTCATGAATCATCATTGAACTTACCTTAATCTAGAGAGCCACCATAGCCGAATTTCTCCAAGCTCTTTCTCTTCTAGTTACGGCAATGAGGAGCAAAGATGGAGAAACTTTGGTTTCTCCTCCCACTAATTCAACATTCTTTTATTACCCATATTTTATTTTTAACACTAAAATATTAAACAAAAAATAATTATTATATGTTTTAGTCCATAACATGGCCGGCCACCATCTAGGATTTGGTTAATTTGACATGCAAACCCATCATTTTTATAACATGCATTAATAGATACTTATAGATTAACCTATCACATTTCAAAAGTGTCACACATAAGTCCTATTAACTAAATTCACATGCAATCGACTAAATCGAAGCTTAAAACATTCACACATTCATATTCACATATTTTAGACAATAAATATCCTATTCAAATACTTCGGCGACTCGGTTTAGCGGTCCCGAAACCACTTTTCGACTAGGGTCAATTTAGGGCTGTCACAACTCTCCCCCACTTAAGAAATTTTCGTCCCCGAAAATCTTACCGGTAAATAGGTTTGGGTATCGTTCTTTCATAGAGTTCTTGGTTTCCCAAGTAGCTTCTTCGATCCCGTGTTTGAGCCATAACACGTTTACTAACGGAACCCTCTTGTTTCGCAACTCTTTCACTTCACGAGCTAGGATGCAAATCGGTTCTTCTTCATAACTCATATCGGCTTGAATTTCAACCTCGGAGGGATTTATTATGTGCGAAGGATCAGATCTGTAACGTCGAAGCATTGAGACATGAAAAACGTTGTGAATCTTCTCGAGGTCAGGGTGTAAAATCAATCTATATGCCACTGGGCCAACTCGTTCAGATATTTCATATGGCCCTATGAACCTCGGACTCAGTTTTCCCTTACGGCCAAATCTGAGTATCTTTTTCCAAGGTGAAACTTTAAGAAACACTTTGTCTCCCACCTGATACTCAATATCTCTTCGTTTTAAATCCGCGTACGACTTCTGACGATCTGATGTTGCCTTCAGACTTTCACGAATTATTTTTACTTTTTGCTTAGCATCTTTAATCAAATCAACTCCGAAAATTTTACTTTCACCGAGCTCGGTCCAAAACAATGGTGTACGGCATTTACGACCGTACAAAGCCTCGTAAGGCGCCATCCTAGTACTTGATTGAAAACTATTGTTGTAAACGAATTCAATCAAAGGTAAATACCGCTCCCATGAACCACTAAACTCAAGGATGCAAAATCTCAACATATCCTCAAGTATCTGAATTATCCGCTCGGATTGACCATCAGTTTGTGGATGAAAAGCGGTGCTAAAATGCAACTTGGTACCCAAAGCTTCTTGCAATTTCTTCCAAATTCGCGAGGTGAATCTCGAATCTCTATCCGACACAATAGAAATAGGTACCCCGTGTAATCTTACAATCTGAGAAACATACAATTCAGCTAGTTTATCCAATGAAAAATCCGTACGTACGGGGATAAAGTGAGCCGACTTAGTCAGTCTATCAACAACAACCCAAATCGCATCTTTCTTACTTGCCGACAATGGCAACCCAGATACAAAATCCATTGTGACTCGATCCCACTTCCATTCAGGTATCATGATTGGCTGAAGTAAACCTGTAGGTACTTGATGTTCCGCTTTCACTTGTTGACATATTAAACACCTCGAAACAAAATCGAAAATGTCTCGTTTCATACCATGCCACCAAAACTGACGTCTCAGATCGTTGTGCATTTTCGTACTCCCCGGGTGAATTGACATTCGGCTACAATGAGCTTCATTCAGAATCATCGAAATAAGTTCTGAATTTCTTGGAACACACAAACGACTTCTGAACCTCAAACAATCGTCATCATCAATTTGGAACTCTAACTCCATATTCGAAACGCATTCAGCCCGTTTTGCAACCAATTCATCATCGACTTTCTAAGCTTCACGAATTTGGTGAATCAACAATGGTTTGGCCTTTAGTTCTGCTACTAACACATTGTCGGATAGAACAGACAGGTGTACATTCATCGCTCGTAAAGCAAACAGTGATTTACGACTTAAAGCATCGCAACCACATTAGCCTTTCCCGGGTGATAGTCAATGACAAGCTCATAATCTTTTAACAACTCGAGCCAACGTCTTTGTCGCAGATTCAAGTCTCTTTGGGTCATCAAATATTTGAGACTTTTGTGATCCGGATATACATGACACTTCTCACCAAATAAGTAATGTCGCTATATTTTCAAAGCGAATACGATGGCAGCTAGTTCGAGATCATGGGTTGGATAATTTTTCTCATGTGGCTTCAATTGCCTCGACGCATAAGCTACAACTCGACCATCTTGCATCAATACACAACCCAACCCAAGTAAGGATGCATCACTGTAAATGACAAACTCCTTGCCTGATTTGGGCTGCACTAGTACTGGAGCTTCAATCAAATGAGTTTTCAATTGATCGAGACTTTTCTGACATTTTTCTGTCCATTCAAACTTAACATCTTTCTAAAGTAGTTTCGTTATGGGTGTGGCTATCATCGAGAAACCCTTTACGAACCGCCTGTAGTAACCGGCAAATCCCAAAAAGCTCCGAACCTCAGTAATATTTCTCGGAGGCTTCCAGTTAAGTATGGCTGAAATTTTGCTCGGATCAACTCGAATACCCGATGCAAATACCACATGACCCAAGAAGCTAACCTCTCTTAACCAGAACTCACACTTACTGAACTTAGCATATAACTGCTTATCCCGTAAAATTTGCAACACTAATCCCAGGTGTTCAGCATGATCGATTTCATTTCTCGAATAGACCAAAATATCATCGATAAACACAACTACAAACCGATCCCAATACGGTCTGAAGATCCGATTCATCAGATCCATAAATACCGCAGAGGAATCAGTGAGCCCAAACGGCATCACTAAGAACTCATAGTGACCGTATCTCATTCTGTAAGCAGTTTTGGGTATATCTGAATCTCGAATTCGCAACTGATAATAGCCCGATCTCAAATCTATCTTTGAAAACACTGAGGCTCCCTTTTGTTGATCAAACAAATCATCAATACGCGGTAACGGATATTTATTCTTTATTGTCACTTTATTCAGCTGACGATAGTCGATGCACAACCTCATGGTTCCGTCCTTCTTTTTCACAAACAATACTGGTGCACCCCAAGGTGAGAAACTCGGTCGAGCAAAACCTCTATCCGTCAACTTTTGCAACTGAGTTTTCAGTTCTTTTAATTCCGTTGGTGCCATACGATACGGAGCTATCGAAATCGGTGTAGTCACAGGTACAAGTTCGATGCCAAACTCTACCTCCCAAACAGGTGGTAACCCCGGTAATTCTTCGGGAAAAACATCCGGATATTCACAAACCACTGGTACTGATTCAAGTTTCTTTCCTGATTTTTCATTATCAAGCACGTATGCAAGATACGCTTCACACCCCTTTCTTACATATTTTTGAGCTAACGTCGAGGATATTATTGTAGGCAATCCATTCAAGACAGTAGACTCAACTCGGATTATCTCATTATTTGCACACCTCAAATCAATAGTCTTGCTTTTGCAATTCACAACCGCATCATGCACGGTCAACCAATCCAAACCGAGAATAACATCAAATTCATCAAATGGTAAAAGCATCAAGTCCGCCGGAAAACGAGAACCTCGAATTACTAGGGGACATTTCTTACACACCTTATCAACAAGCACACAATGACCCAAGGGATTCGACACTCTAATAATGAACTCAGTAGACTCAACAGGTAAAGTCTTACTGGATGCTAAAGTCTCACATATATAAGAATGAGTAGAACCAGGGTCAATCAATGCAATCACATTAGTATCAAAGAGAGTGAATGTACCGGTAATAACATCAGGTGAAGAAGCATCCTCGCGTGCACGTATAGCATAAGCTCTGGCAGGAGCACGAGCCTCAGATCTGGTGGTAGCATCTCTAGATCCTCTCTGACCGCCACTAGCATTCCCCGCATTTTTAGATGGTCTACCTCGAGCAGTAGTAGCACCCGATTTCCCACTCTAATTTACATTCTGTTCAGACAATCTCGGGAAATCTTTAATAAAGTGGTCAACTGATCTGCACTTGTAACAGGAGCGATCATGGAATCTACAACTCCCCGAATGCCATTTACCACAATACTGGCACTCTGTTCTACCTTGACGATCATTTCCAACACTGGCGACCGAAGTAACTCGTGTACTCACAGGGGGTCGATCACGGTCTCGTCTAGAAAAGCCCGACGTGTCTCTAGATCGGCCTAAATCATCTCTAAATTTCTTCGATGACTGTTGAAAGGGCTTTCCCGAAGATCTCTTATGAAACTCCTTTGCTCCTATATCAGCTTTTCTTTTCTCCTTACTGAGCTCTTCGGCTTTGCAAGCTCGCTCGACAAGTACCACAAATTCTCTGATTTCTAAAATGCCAACATACAGCTTTATATCATCGTTCAGTCCATCTTCGAAACGTTTACACATCACAGCTTCTGAAGAAATGCATTCTCGCGCGTACCGGCTAAGCCTTACAAACTTTCGTTCATAATCAGTAACTGACATGGAACCTTGTTTAAGTTCAAGAAATTCTTTTCGTTTTTGATCAATGAATCTCTGGCTGATATACTTTTTTCGAAACTCGGTTTGGAAAAACTCCCAAGTTACTTGCTCTCTGGGCACAACAGAAATCAACGTATTCCCCCAATAGTAGGCAGAATCACGTAGCAAGGAGATCGTACACTTTAGGCATTCATCGGGTGTGCAAGATAGTTCATCAAGTACCCGAATAGTGTTGTCCAACCAAAATTCAACTTGCTCGGCATCGTTGCTGTCTGTAGCTTTAAATTCAGTAGCCCCGTGTTTTTGGATTCTATCAACTGGGGCTTATTTAACCTTATCTGGTCAGTTACCAGAGGTATCGCAGGTGCAAGGGTTGTATTAGTCAGAAATGGGGGTTGTGGAACAGCCGTATTAGTTCGAATGTATTGGTTGAACCAATCATTCATTACGCTATAAAAAGCCTGTCTAGCTTCGTCATTCTGATTACTAGCAATAGGTTGAGAGTCCACCGGTGCTGTCCCTTGTGTGGGAGCAGGCGCTACACTCTCAAGATCATCAGCTACCGCTCGGTTGGGATCGGGATCCATTACTATAAACAAACATATTTTTAACTGTCAGAAATCACCACACTATCAAATAGACACATAATGGCATGTATAGCTAGACCCGAACGTATTTCAGTAGTCCTAGAATCGACTAAACCGTAGCTCTGATACCAATAAAATTGTAACGCCCCGCACCCGAGACCGTTGCCGAAGTCGAACACGAGGTGTTAACGAACTTAATTCATTTATTTACACAGTTCATTTTAAAAATTTCCAGACAAGCTGGCTAACTGTGTCACTGTCACCTTAAAAATCATGTCTCGAGTTCCAAAACTTGAAAACTGATTCCGTGAATTTTCCCTGAAACTAGACTCATATATCCATCTACAGATTGTTTTCCAGAATTTTTGGTTGGGCCAATTAGTACAGTTTATTAGTTAAAGTCTCCCCTGTTTCAGGGCTTGACCACTCTGACCTTCATGCATTACGACTTAGATATCTCCCTGTACAGGGATTCAATACATATTCCGTTTGTTTCTAATGAAACTAGACTCAAAAAGGAATCTGTACATAAAAAGCATGACTTCCAATTATTTCTCGTTAATTTATGGTAAATTTCCAAAGTCAGAATAGGGGATCCAGTAACCGTTCTGGCCCTGTTTCACGAAAACTTAAACATCTCATAAAATACGGCTCATATGGTCGTTTCGCTTCTTCCATATGAAAATAGACCCATCAAAGTTAGATTACATAATTTATTCATTATTTAATTACATTCCTACTATTTTTAGTGAATTTTCAAACTCACATCACTGCTGCTGTCAGCATCTATTTTAAGGTAAATTTCACCTATTTCATAGTTTCCATGATTCAACTAGCCATTTGACATACATAGCACCAAATATGATCGTGATTAACCATTCCAATGACTAATCATTGCCAAGCATTTCCACACCTCTCAATAACCATATATATACCAAATGATTTTAATACTATGCTCAAAATATTTAAGCCATTTTCGCATGGCTATCCGAATATATAAACACATTACCAAAGGTACTTGATTAACAACAAAGGTTAGTCCTATACATGCCATTATCAACGTTTAACTAAAAGAGTACCAAAAGGGCTTAGATAGTGTGGACGGCTTCGACTTCGACAATCCCGAGTCCGATAGCTGACGAACAAAAATCTATAAAATAGAGAATTAAAGAAACGGAATAAGCATTTAATACTTAGTAAGTTTTGAGTAACGAAATCATTTAAAAGAATTGCATAATAATGTCAAGTTTGTTTGTGTCATCCCTTGGCCGAATAGAAACATAACCGAGATATCATTTTTATCATTAATATCACAAAGGTGAAACCAATTTATCCGGCCAAATCAAATCCACAACCGAATGCTCTCATCTCAAATGTCCATGTCCATTTCATGCATATACACACATTTCATAACTATGACATTGAACTCTCTAATTCGGAACTCATACATCATAATCAGATCATAAACGTTCGGATGATTTAAATAATGTGCTAAGCATTCCCATTGAATTCCAAAGTCATAATTGAAGTATATTCATATTCTCAACAAGAGTAAATTACTTACCTGGTTGTCATAGAGTAAGTAGCGCATGTGATTAAAATTATTCCAGCATGTATTATATGATTTCTCGTAAGAACACTTACGGGTTTTCACCCTCAAATATTATGCTGGTGCAACATCCTTCGGGATAAAGTCCGACTCTTAGTACCGGCTCAAAAGCCCTTCGAGACCAAGCTCGGATTAGACCACTGGCTCGAAGGCCCTTCGGAACTAAGTCCGGTTATGACACTGGCTCTAAAAAGCCCTTCGAAACTAAGTTCGGCTATTAGCACTGGCTCAAAAGCCCTTCAAGACCAAGCTTGGATTTAGACCCCGATTAGCATTCACACATATATGCATATATATATCACATCACATCTGGATATCATTCCTGATACTCGAATACAATTACAGCATGTTTACTAACCACACATCGTTCGATTCATTAATCCCACACAAATAACATAACCCCTTTTCGTTAATCCACAAGATTTCTATAACCATTCGGCTACAAGTAAATAACTTACTTATTTATTTTATCGTGTAATTCGAGTAGAATCGTCAAGTCACGAGTTAATTATTATGCTCATAGACAAATAATTGCCTTATTAAATCGTAAGCTAAATTTCATTACTCAAAGACTTACCTTATATCCTTCTGAACAAATCTCGATTTAGCTATTCCGTGACTTTAGCTTTTCCTCTATCCGATGTTGCCCCTTTATGCTCTTTAGCTATGTTAAACAAGTTTAGTCATATTAAACCTTATCCAAGTTATTTAAACATTCAATAACAAACTCCTTGGTTATTAAACACACATTCGACAAGAACATTGGCAACTCATACTACATCAATCCTAATTCATTAGCCGAATACTCATATGTCTATAATAAGCACATATGACATCTTCTTCAAGACACATTCAGCTATGGCATAATTTCCTTATAAAACCCTTAATCAATCCACCATCACATGTATCATTACAAAGCTTCACACTTAGTATGCTAATGACATTAAAACAATCAACCTTAGCCGAAACTTAACTCATACAAAACCTATATTCCAACCATAAAATAGGTAGAATTTTAACTAATCATCCAAATACATTTGTACTTAAACATCATTCCGACCTACACTCATATTACATCTATAAAACTACAAGCCGAATATACCTATACTTACATCATTTAAACATCAACCCTCAATTTCTTTGACAAAGCACACTTCCGAAAATGATAAGGCAATATAACAGCCTTTAATCCAACTTATAATTCATACATATCACATTCCAAGCATTGTCTCTATTCTATCATTTAATATACAAACCTTACTCAATAACTTCATAGTTCAAATTCGGCAATTACACCAACTCACTAGATGTTTTATTATTATTATTGTTCATTTATTCAAACTACATACAATTAACAACCACTTGTGACTTAGTCATTAAACATGAAAACAACCATTTATCTCTTCCATTTTCTACCATGGCCGAAGGCTCAAGACACCACACCATTCCAATTTGGTCATGGGTTAATCAAAGGACTTAATGACAAACTCAAAAATGTTTAAAAAAAAATTCATGAATCATCATTGAACTTACCTTAATCTAGAGAGCCACCATAGCCGAATTTCTCTAAGCTCTTTCTCTTCTAGTTACGGCAATGAGGAGGAAAGATGGAGAAACTTTGGTTTCTCCTCCCACTAATTCAACATTCTTTTATTATCCATATTTTATTTTTAACACTAAAATATTAATCAACAAATAATTATTATGTTTTAGTCCATAACATGGCCGGCCACCATCTAGGATTTGGTTAATTTGACATGCAAACTCATCATTTTTATAACATGCATTAATAGATACTTATAGATTAACCTATCACATTTCAAAAGTGTCACACATAAGTCCTATTAACTAAATTCACATGCAATCGACTAAATCGAAGCTTAAAACTTTCACACATTCATATTCACATATTTTAGACAATAAATATCCTATTCAAATACTTCGGCGACTCGGTTTAGCGGTCCCGAAGCCACTTTCCGACTAGGGTCAATTTAGGGCTGTCACATGCTACAAAGCGGCTACTACGATGTTTCTAGGATATCGTTGGGTACACACTCATTGATCTTTGGCACGGATCTAAACTTCGATAGCCAGTACCTGTCATGACTTAAGCATAACCCCAATCTGCATTTAATCAGTGCATTCAATTTCAACTTCGGTGCTAGGTCGATGTCATGGGGCAAAAGCAGTTATATGGGGGATTATTGATGTACACGAACATCAAACCGATTCATTTTTTGATGGGCTCATGGGTTACAAGAGAACTGATGACCTACTCTTTTCGACGATGACCGATGAGGGTACGTCCAACCCCTTGCTTGAAGGGGACAATGAAGGCGCAGGTGAAGAGGATGCGATTGAGGAAGAAGATGTAGTGAGGAAAAAGCGGTGGCCAAGGAAGAGGATGCAGGTGAGGAAGAAAGGGCAGTGGATACAGTTGATGGGGAGGAGTCAAATCCTAAGCCAATTTGGCAATGCAGTCTGGATGGTTTAGAAGTACTATTTTCTAAATCGTAGCCAATTTCAACAGAGTCGAAACCTTGCATGTCTGACGATAACGCCTTGAATAATGCCCCGGATCCAAATTCACGATTTAGGGCATATGAACCTTTGCCCCACATGACAAGCATCAACCTATCAGCTGAGGGTGGTTTAGAGTTTCTGTAGCTACCGTACAAAACACCTGGTAATACAAGCACATCTCATGATGTACGAGTGCTAGAAGTTGGAATGGAATACCAGAACTAAGACGTTTTCCTTGTTGTCCTGAAGCGGTACAGCTTTAAGAACGGCGTGAACTACTTCGTCATGGAGTCTTTAGTCTTCAATCTTTCTCTTTTATTAGGCTTTAGGTTTATTTCAGTTTTGTTCTTTTGCTTTTGCAGAATAGATCAGATTTGTGAACTTTATTAAACTCTATGGGGATTCGACATTCTATTCAATAAAAATTAGGCTTCTTCTAAACTTTGTATTCTTGAATTGTTATTCATGTTTATTCTACATATCAAGTCTATATTGTTTATGAGATTCATGAGGGACTAATCCTCCTATGGGGGATTAACGAGTGGAGTTATGATTAATTAACTTCAGGGAAAAACGTTTATTCAAGAGAGGAGATTTGAACCATCAATGGTCCTCTGGCAAGAGATATGGCCTTTGGTTAGATATCATAGATGGGAACGTTTTTGTACGATCTCAAAAGACTCTACTGTAGTCCTTGTAGTTGAGGAATTTTATACATCTTTGTAGGACCAATAACCTAGAAAAGCCGAAGGATATTCATGGGAAATGATACTTGTGCGAGGGAAAAAAATATGAATCACCTCTCGAGTTATTTGTGAATTTCATAATGCTCCATTTTATGAAAAAGATATTATAGAAGAAACTGATTTAGAATATTTTCTATATATAAACATGGATCACTTTATAAATTTCCGAACAGAACGAAGGAATGAATGGAAATGCCACCTAGGTACTAATATCCCTACATCCTTTAATCAAGAAATAATGTTTCCTGAAGCAAAAATGTGGATTCAATTTTTGTGCACTCAAATAGCTCCTACTTTAAATGTATCAAATGTCAATACCTTTTGGGTAGTTTTGCTTTACGTTGTTTTGCAGAAAAAAACATATATATAAAAATATGAAGCGATACATTAGTGGCTAGAAAGTAGGAGTCTTCTTTCCTCACTTAGTGACGACTTTATACAAAAGAGTAGACATTCTGATGGTATCCACAGAATACTCAATGAAGCCATTTCGAAGTATAATTGACGAAACCTTGTATACATAGTACACTGAGCTTCAGGCAAAATAGATAAAGGAGTGGAACGAATTCCAACAAGAGACGAAGGTCACCTCGGCTTCACCTCAAAGGAAAGAAAAATAGACCACTCAACAAGAAATTGGCGAGCATAGTCATCCAAAGTTGGATTGGACAATACACTAGATGCAGGAGTCAGGCTTGATTTTTCAGGAGTTTGCATGACAGAACAATATTAGGGTAGCCAATTAGATGACATATATGATTGGGCCAACGCATCCAAAGAAGGAAAAAGATGAGCATGAGAGTGAAAGGGAAGAATGAGATGATAAAGAGGAAGACGAAGGGGAGGAAGACGACGAGATGGATTTTGAAGAGGATAATTAAACCTCTAATTTTTGTTTTTAAAGATCGTATTAAATTTGGAATGATTTTTTTTTTACATTGTTCAGAGTAGGAGTAATAATGGATAATTAATTTTTTTGTGTTTTGTTTAAATTTTATATGTAGGAACCCAACATGGAAAATGGACAACAATTTTCTACATTCAACGATCGACGGAGAAAGCACCCACCAATCACCAACGAAACGATCACGATCAATCGGGTAACTTGTTTCTTTATCTTTTTTGGGGTTACACTTGAGGACAATGTGCTATCAAAAGTGTGAGGATAACATAGAAAATTTTGTTTAATTTTTACACTTTTCTTTGATTTTCCTTGTCGATTATTTGCTTGAGCTTGTAAAAATACAAGTGTTTGGTTAGAAGCATATACATAGGTTGATTGTATTTATAGTAAATTTGGCATGATGATAGGTGATTTTAAAATTTTGATTATTTGACTATTAAGTTCTATATATTACACTGTAAATAGGCATTAAGCAATTAAATGTACCAAATGATATAGAGAATACAAGGAAACAAGCATTCTAGCATGAATGATATATTGTTGAATCTGTGATTGTTTAGTTGATTAAATTTTTGAATATTGAGATACCTAGGGATGACCTAAGGCATTATCTGGTATACACTCAGAGCCAAAAAGCTAACCTTTGTTCTTTTATCCTTTGTACATATTTTGAGCCAGAAAACACTTCATGATGAACCTTAATACAAAATCTGAGCTAAAAATAATAATTTGTGCTTACCCTTTTATTTGGTCTTGAATTGCATGATTATAGATGTCTAGCCATACATATTGAGGGTTAATTAGATACATTACAGTGGTTTTATAAAAACAGAGTGATAGGAAAGATCAGTGTAGTATGGTGATTATAGGTTATCTTACAAGTGCAAAACGAAAAAATGAAAAAGAAAAATAATTAAATGAGTAGAAAATGAATGTGAAAAGAATAAAAGCATTTTTGAGTGAGTTACCATGAAAAAGAAGGAAAAGAGGCAAAGTCAAAAAAATAGAAAAACTCGTTCATTAAGTGTACAAAAACTCATGAGCTAGTCATAGTTACTATATGATACTGAGATTTCCTATAGAGAGAAAGAAGGAATGTGGAGAAGGAGAAATAAGGCGGTGATCGGGAAAGGGTCATTAAAGGGGAGAATAGGGGACAATATGATATGCCATACTATTTTCATGCTTGAAACAATTTGATGCTTACTATTCTTAAAATCCATACATGTCCCAAGCCTCAGAACATTACAAGCTGAAAAGACATATGTGATCTAGGTAGACTTATTTACAATTTGACATCATACTAAATAATTGTAGTTACAACTATTTGTAATTTGCTAGGATAATCAAATTACTTGTAGAATTTATTAATGGATCCCTACATTTGAGACCCTTAATGCTTGTATGCTTTGTAATATACTGAACTTAGGTGTTTGGTATCAAAAATGGTAAGTCAGCTATATATCATGCCAAGATTATGTGTGAATATGAAATGCTTATTCATGTGCTCGAAAGCTAACATTTGTACAATACTTGCTCAAGGGTCATCTTTTCATTTATTGTTTTTGTTTGCTTTTCTTGAGGACAAGCAATAACTTAAATGTGGGGGAGTTTGATTTGTTGTAATTCAGTGTAGCAGATTAAACTAGTTTTTGCACTTTAGGAGCTTAAGTACAAGCACTTTGGTTAAGTTTTAGTTAAGTTTTGATAATTCGAGTTGCATTCAATAAAATTTGTAATTTGAGGCTTTTATTGACCTTAGGGGTTGAATGAGGCCTAGGGTTTAGGGTCTTGGTCAGCACAATCAAACATTAAGCACGAGGATCATAGTTAACTTAGGGTTGAGGACGACAACCACTCTAAGTCTATAAATAGGCTCATTTAACACATGTTATGGATGGCTTTTTATATTGTATAATTTTCTTCCTAGTTTTAGTCTTTAGTCTTTCTCTTTTCTTAGGCTTTAGGTTTATTTTAGTTTTGTTCTTTTGCTTTTGTAGAAGAGATCAAATTGGTGAACTTGATGAAACTTTGTGAGGATTCGACATTCTATTCAATACAAATCAGGCTTCTTCTAAACTTTATATTCTTGAATTGTTATTCATTTCTATTATGCATATTAAGTCTATATTGTTTATGAGATCATGACTAACTAATCCTCCTATGAGGGATTAGTGAGTGGAGTGAAGGTACGATTAATTAACTATTTTGTAGGGTTCTCTTAGTGGAATAATTGTTCAGGAAAGGAAGAACTTAAACCCTAGCCTTGACGACCCCAGGAAGTCATTAAGGTGGGAATTAATCCAAAATTTGTACGGCCTATCTGTGAACACCTTAACCCTGAACCGGTATGGACTGTGAGGTCAAAAGATAAGTAGTTCTTGTCAACTCATTATTCTCGTGGAAGACCAAAATATTTTTCTAGGGTATCAACTAGTTGATTGAATAAGAAAACCCAAAGTGACAGTTGGTTATGGTTACCGAAATGAGCTAATCACCCATTCTAAAATTTGATAGATTCTGTTATTTGATTTCTTGTTACTTATTCTTTTCTTTTTATTATTAAAAATCCCAAAAACCTTTCTTAATATTTCATCGTAATATAATCTATCTAAAGTACTTATTAGATCTATTTGCGCTTAGGTTTAAAATTAACCTAGTACTCGCATCTCTTGGGTTTGATCCTCAAAGTACTCATCTACTACGTTGTAACTATATTGCAACCTGACCCGTATACTTGTGGATACCACCTTTTAAAATATTTTGTGCAAGATTTCTACTTTGGACGTTGGTAAGTCTAGAGGCGATCAAGTTGTTGGCGTCATTGCCGAAGAGGCAACGTCACTAGTTTAGTTCTAATTTTTTTTATTTTAATAGAATAATTAGGAAATATTTAGATTATATCTACGATTTTACTTTCTTAATTTTACTAATTTCTTCTTTTTGGTTTTAGTGTATGACTCGTTGTAAAGGGAACACCTATAGAGCCAATCACAGATCTAGAAATAATAATTCGTAGGAGTCATCTGACAACAACAGCAGCAACAAATGTAGAACCAACCACCTATTACAGGTAATTTACCACCACGAGATAAAAAAAATAAAATTAAATGAGTAGAAAAAAATACGTGAAAAAAATAAAAGAATTTGTAAGTGAGGTGCTGTAACAGCCCTAAACCCAAGTTCGTTGCCAGAACAGGGTTACAGAGTGTTACCAGAGTTTTCAGAACATTTATAGATAATTCATAATAATCACTATTCATTTCTTGAGATTATTCATAACGTCCCTTAAATGGACCTTCGAGGCCCAATATGAGCTTTAAAATCAAATCAGGACTTAATTGGGAACTCTAAAAAGTTTTCGTGAAATTTCAAAAAAAAATTCAAGTTACAGGGTTCACACACCCGTGTGACCCTAGGACACACTTGTGCTAGGTTGTGTTCGAAACTAGGTAGCTTTCTGACTTGTGTCACACGGCCAACCACACACCCGTGTGCTAGATCATGTGGTTAATTTAAATTTTCAAAATTAGGTGTAGGTTTCATACGGCCAAGACACACGCTCATGTTTCAAGCCGTGTCGCACATACGGCTGAGACACACACCCGTATCTCTGTCCGTGTGCTCAATTCTGAGCATTTTGTTTTCTCAAATTTAAGATGTAAGGGACACACGGCCTAACCACACGCCCATGTATCAGGCCGTGTGTCACACACGGTCAAGACACATGCCCGTGTGTCTACCCATGTGGACAAAATAAAGCCATTTCTAGCTTCGTTTCTCACCCAAAATCATACCAATGGCCTACACTAAAACTTACATCCAAATACCAACCATTTCAAGCATTGGATTCATGCAATTTTTAACATCTAAATATGGTATAACATAACATACACATATGTTTATAATCTTACCTTAGTTTAACCTAGGCATTAACATCATTTGACCACATACATTTAACATAACACATGTGTGTTTATCATAATAACCTACTTTATAATACCAAAATAAACCATTACTAATGGCTAGGTTACAAACATCATTTTCAAGCCACTAATGGCCAAGTATCCTATACATGCCATTATATCAAAATGATTTTTACTATATATACCCGAAAAAAGCTAGTGGATAGTGTGATGATGCTCCAAGTGATCTCCAACCTTCGCGAGCTTCCGAGCACTATAAAATAGGGAAAATAAAACTAAATAAGCATTACATGCTTAGTAAGTTCGTATAATAGGAATTAAAACTTACCAATTTACATTTATTAACATTAAGCATTCAATAACATGCTTTTTCATTAATTTGGAAAATTTACCTATACACATACACTCAATCAAACAAGTTAGTTACATAAATATTCACATAAGCATCGAGTAAGCATAGATGAGCTCATCATACTATATTCTTTCAAGACATCGTTCATTTCGTCTCATAATTCCCATATCATGTCAAGTATTTTATCCGTTGAATCATTGAAATTTCAATGGATATTCAAACAGTACACTCAAGGTGTACAATTTAATAACCTGCCAATTCATATTCAGGAGTACCTGTTAGGGCACTTAATCGAAAAGCACACTCTCAAGCCTCATAACATATAACAAGATTACTAGTCCAAGCTAAATCCTTTTTGTAATATATGCTCAGAAGCGCTCAATTAGGATTACTAGTCCAAGCTAAATCCTAATTGTAACATATGCTAGAGAGGGATTATATCAGGATTACCAATCCAGGCTAAATCCCGTCAGCAACAATGCAGGACCTCATTCAGTAAGGAAATTTCGTTTATCCATCAAAATCCAATAATCAAATGGAATTTAACCATTTTCAAACAATCTCAAGCATGTAATCATTTCTTATGTTATAACATTAAAATTAACTCACATAGATATAAAACACATTCTATACAACACAACATTCAATTTATCATATTTACAAGCTCAATTAAGTTACACGAACTTACCTCGACACTTGTTCACATATATAAATCTACTAATCCGAAACTTTCTCTTTTCCTTGATCTAGATTCGAATTTGTGTCATCCGGATCTATATAAATGAATTTATTCATCAAATCACATTTCACATTCAAGTGGACTCAATTTACATCCTATGCAAAATTACCATTTTGCCCCTAACTTTTCCATAAATTCTAATTTCGTCCCTAGGATCGGAAAATGAAATTTATGCAATTTACTCCCTATTCCAAGCCTAGCCAAAAATTCACTATAAAATTTACAGCACATACATTCTATAAAATTCAAAATTTTTCTTCAATTTTCACAACTTTACATTTTAGTCCCTAAATCATGTTTTCATCAAAAAGCACTTTGTAAAAGTTATTTATCTATCAACAACCTTTCATTTTCTACCATAAATTTCAAATTTTCAACATATCCATCCATGACATAATTTTCATTCTTTGATAACTTTTCAAATAGATAGATTAAGCTATCTTAGTTTCAAAAATATCAAAATTACTAAAAATGGGACAAGAAAACTTACCAAATTAAGCCAAGAAATTTTCTTCCCTCTCTCCTAGGGTCTCCATGTATTTTGGGGATGAAGATGACAGAAAATAAGATGATATTTCTTTTATCATCTTTTAATTAATTAAATTAATTCAATTTCCAATTTAATCCTTGCCCTTTTTCTAAATTTCCATGGATGAGTCAACAAAAATATCTACATACTTTTCTTTAATGGTTTAATTACCATAAAAGGACGTCAAGTTTTGAATTCCATAGCTATTTAATCCTTCTAGCTACTAGAATTTAACTTTTGCATTTTATGCGATTTGGTCTTTCCCGTAATTAAACACATAATCAGTAAAAAATTTTATCATAATTTTCCCATGGAATTTCTAACATAATATGAACCATCTAATAAAATTAAAATAAATTTTATTTTTGGCTCGAATTTGTGCTCCAGAAATCACTGTTCTGATTTCAGTGCGCCAGCTGGACGTACTTTTCTTTTCTCTCTCCTAAAATCATCCTATTTCCCTAAATAAAAAAAAATGCCCAAAGACCTAATTTTAAAAAAATCGAAATATTTACCCAAAATTTCCCCATAATATTATCTTTCTTTTTTTAGTATTTTTTCTTTTATCTTTTTCTCCTCTCTTTTTTTATTTTTTCATTTTCCCTTTTTTCTATTTTCTTACTTTCCCTTCTTTCTTTCTAGCAAACCTTTAATTAAAATATTTAAAAATATCCACCTCATCCCGTTAATTTTTTAACGACACAATAACAAAAAAACGAGTTCAAATAGTTTAGTAACTAAATTAAAAAAAAATTATAGTGCAAGGACTTTTAACATAGTTCTTGAATTTCCTATAATTGGTTATTGTTTTATCTAATTTGTTAATTGCGGTCTTGGTGTTTGATATACTTTAAGATCATTTTCTGTCTGTTGTTAACTTCAATGCAACATGCAATGTTGAGAAATAAACTTATTGTTATGATCAAACATGTATATAAAATAAAATAATATATATATATACACACAAATAAATTTTGTTTAGCATATATGTGTAATTGAATTTTTATTTCTCTATTTTTATAATTTTACTATGTTTTACAAATTTGTAATAATGTTTTACATATTTTTTAATTTGTATATATATTTTAATTTAAAACAAAACTATATCTAGAAAAAATCTAGAAAGTTATTTGTCTAGGTTTAAATAAAGTTGGATATCTATTTATCTAGGTTTATTTTAGACTTGAATTCTTTAAATAATGTTTTTGAATTTTAGTTTCTTTTTATTTATAATTTTTATAATATTTTACAATTTTTAATAAATTTTTGTATACATTTTTATAATTTAAAAAGTTACATCTAAAATAAATCTAGAGAAATAAATGTCCAAATTTATTTTGAGTTGCACATTAAGATAATAATGCTGGACTCTGCAATCCTTAACAGAATAACTACAAAATGTCAACGACTTCTAATAGGTGAATTTTTTATTTTCAAAAAGTGTAATTTTTTTATTGCCTAAATCAATTTTATCCAGTCTGATTTTATTCAAAATATAATGAAATGTATTGAAGTGGACACGGGAAGATGAGAAGGGAACACCAAAATTGTACAAATCAAGCTGAAGTCCATGTTTGGTTTAATAGTGATTTGGAAAGCAGAGAATGTGGCATTTCATTATTTTGAGTAACTGTAAATAAGTATAAATCAGTTAAACATTAACTAGAGAAGTATTAAAAAAGGATCCATCTCAATCATGTCACACCAAAACCACCCGAACGAAATTCACCAACCTCAACACTACATTATCTCTATAACATTCCAACGGAATATTCCCACATTGTTTCTTAAACAAAATTTGAGTCCTACCAAATATAGGCTCTCCTTGCTTTAGAAAATAAAAATAAAAAGAATGATGGGCTGAGTGGCCATATTACATATGGTATGAAGATTTAACGCATAGCTCCCTGTTTCCAAGAATCCTTTGCTCCACTTTACCAGAGCAAAAGAACAGTAGGAAAAGAAGAGAGGTGACAAAATATTATTGGTCCATGTTGTCAGAGTTCAACAAAACAATGCCAATGGCGGTTCACCATCTCTCCCTTGACCTTGGCCTGCCATATTAAAAAAACATAATTTCATCAGCCTGATTTCTATGAGCAGATGTGCAAAAGAGCATCACAAATGCCATCACAGAACTGCAAAATGCCAGTATTTAGTTAGAATACTCAAAAGATAACATACAAAATCATGACGCAGGACTGATTGAAAGAACTATAAATACTTCATTTCATTAAGATGCATCAGTTTCTAGACAGGGACAAAAGAAAAATGCGTCTTTAAAACCTTATGAAATGAATTTGCTAGGTTTCTAATTCATCAAAAGAGAAAAAAAAAAAGCTTCACATTTGCATGAAAAAGGACCTTGGAATACCACACTTAAACTTAAGTTCTCCTGCATATATGTGTTTCTGTGTTTATGTATATATATAACAGGAAGGGCAGGAAAAAAAGAAAGAAACAAAAACAAGAAAACTCAGATAAGGAGGCCAAGTTTTCCATGAAGACTGGATAAAGAAAGAGCAGGAAAGGCAGGAGAGATTAAACAGCTAAGATTTGTACCCTTACCTGCCCATATCTCTGTTTCCTACAAATCCTCTATCCCTGCCACCTTGAAATCCTCTTCGGTCATCACCTGGCCTTGTCCATGCATCAGCAGTACCACCAGATCTGGGCCTATCCATGAACTCCACACTTCTAGAGCCATCAATGGATCCAGATTGAGGAGGAGGTCTATCCGTGAAGCTGCCAGTCCTGCCAGCTCCAGAACCAGGCCTTTCAACAACTTTCTGCCCAAATCTAGCTTTGTTTTCCAAATCTAGTATCAGCATCTCTAATTCCCTTTCCTTGTGAAGAAGCTTTTCATGTAAAGAGTGTTGGTCCCCAGATTCCGAAGTTGGGGTCAAATCTTTCTCAAGCTCCTTTAAGTTATCTATTTCTTCTTTCAATATCTTTTCCTCCTCTGTTTCTGGCCTGAAACATTTTACTCATTAGAAATGTACATAATGGTGTGGGCAATATATTCAACAGTTGCTTGCAAACAAGAGAGGAACAAAATGGAATTGACCCACAATGACAAGCAAGCCCATATATGAAATGAGGCATCTGAAACCATCTAAATGACAGCCTTGGACAGGAAATCACAATCAATCACATCGATACAACAAAGCATTCTGTTACCACAGAAAAATGGAAAATCACAAGGGAAATTGATAAAGAAGCAGCAGCTTACAACCAATTGCATTAATAAACTGGAAGAAGGATGAAAGATGAAACATAATTAAGGTGACTCAAAGAGGAAATAAAACCGAGTAAAACACTTGAAATATCACATAATGTTTTTAAAAAAAGCATATAAAAGCATTATGGACAAAAAAAGAAAAGAATTTGAACTAAAACAATGCAATTCAAGAATCATAAAGAAGAGTAGAAGCCTACCAGCATTTGAGCAAAAAAGCTTTGATGTTAGAAAGTGTAGTAATATCATCATGCCATATGAACTTGGACCAAAAAAGAACAAATTTAAAGGTAATAACTCTCTGCTATGTGAACTACCAGTGCATTGTGCTCCACATTAATCTCAGAGCAATTTCAGTATTTCAGTACATAAACAATTTCTGAAGAGTACTAAGGATAGTAAAACTTTGTTGACTTCCTGCACCAGAAGGCAACAAGTGGCAATGATAACAAACCAACAGCAACAGTGAATTTTAGCACTTCAATTTAGTACATGGATGTAAATTTAGGAATATGCATAGAACTAAAGCTTAGCGGTCAAGAAAAAAGAAAATAGAAAGAGGAACCCCCTGGGCCAAAAAACGGAAAGAAAAACATATTTCACTCCCCTAACCCCCAAAAAAGGAAAAAAAAGTAAAAGCTTCTTTTTCAACAAGCCCCAACGCTTATGGTAACATAACCAAGAAAATAATTTAAGTCACAATTTGGCTAGTTGTGTATTCATCAATGAACAATTTTTAGTATACAACAATACATCTGAATTTAATGCATGAAAACGCTAAAAGCTTGATCTAGAAGCCAAACATCTGTTCAGAACTCATAATTGAAATTTAGTCTCTAAGATGGAGCCCTATGCTCCAACATCAGGTACTCAGCTACTCTATGAACTTCAAAAAAATGATCCAGTCAATCAAAAAATAAAAAATGTTTGGTTAATTCTGTTGTTTGCCACTAAACCAGCTTTCTGACATACTGAACAGATCAGTTATGTTCTGTATGATAAAGATAGAACTCATCTCCCCCCGCCCCAGAAACAAAGGAAAAAAAATCACACAGACCCTAAAACATCTGAATACATGCATTGCACAAACTACTGGAAGGAAGCAATCAGAGAGGAATGCTATGATATTGGAAAAATTCACATGCCACATTTAGTTCAAGAAAACAATCTTAACATGAACGCAATTATTCAGAGGTTCAAGAAAAAATAGAGCAACCACCAAAACAATCAAATACAATTCATAATATGATATTTGAACTGTCGTACGTCAACTTAAATGTGTTAGCAATAAAGGACTGCTTACTGACGACATAATATACCCACTGATTATTGAGTATAAAACAATCAGTAATGACGGCAATGTGCTAACTGCCAAGGCAATTTATTGAAGCAAATACGCTAAGCAATTTGAAACCATCATTAACAACAACATTAGAGAAAACATATCAATATCAATACAGAAAAAGTCCAACTATGGGCATTTTGCAATAAATTATGAACAAAATACTTAAAGAAATGAAATGGAACCTGTCTATCCTGCGACGGTCTAATTCAAGATCAATCTTCCGCCGGTCCTGACCTCGGCCTTCCAGCAAAACTTCTCTAGGCTTAGCATCACCAAACGGATTGACCTTAGGCCTCGGCTTAACGACATTTTCAATCGCTTGCTGCAGGGGACCTTCGGACCTGCTCGATTGTGCACTCGATGGCCTGCTGGAGTGGGCGCTGGTAGGCCTACTAGTTTCCTTCTTTGCTTCAATTTCAGAGTCCAGCTTCTTCCAATCCAATCCTTTCTCCGCTAGCACCTCTTCCCTGGGCCTCGCTGCCCCAAAAGGATTCGACTTATTTGTCTTAACCACAAGCTCATTCACATCCCCTCGCGGTGGATCCAAAACTAATCTAGGCCTTTCCTCTCTAATTCCACCTCCACCCCCACCTCGGGACCATCTATCAGGCTCTGGTCCCGAGTCAAGGAAACCTGAACCAAACGTCGAAGATCGAGATGGAATTGACCGTTTTAGAGCCGTCCAATTATCAGACTCATCGGCCTTAGAGAATCCACCACCTCCTCCAGTTCCAAGCCCACCGTATCGATTTTGCCTGCCCAAATCCAGTGAAGGACTTGCTTTTTTTGCATTTGCCCAATTGTCCACCTCATCGGCACGCGACGGTTGATCGTAATCAGAAACCCTAGAAGGCGGACCCCGCCGTTCTTCATTAAACCCCCCCTGCTGCCTCCTTCCGGAGCCCCACGATCCATCGCTGTCTTCACGGTCACGCATAACCCGATCCGCAGGTGGACCCGACCTCCCGTAGGACGAAAACCCACCTCCGAGACGGCCAAACTGCAATTCCTCGGTGGAACGTTCTTTGGGTCGGATAGGGAGGAGCATCATCTCTTCGGGTGTCAGCTTATTGTTTTCCGTTACCCTAGCACTGCCAAGTCCACCCCCGCCGGATGACGAGTAAGTCCCCATGTTAAACTCCGAGAGAGTCATTTTCTTCTTCTTGGGTTTCGCGCTAACGGCTTCTTTTAGGCTAGGGAAACTCTGAGATTCAGCCGTGGGAGCAACAGCTGCCGCAGTGGCTGCGGCTTCGGCAGCTGCTCGTTCCTCCGCTTCTTCTCGCTCGGCCTCGGCGGCCCACGCGCCGATGCCACCCCAGGGTGTCGACATTTTCGAAAAAGATTATATTATTTCCCTTTCTTTTTGTGATATTTTTGTTTTCTATGCGATCTGGGAAAAAGTAAAAAAAAAAAATGGGACAGAGATCTAAAAGAGAGGGAAAATGAAATAATTGAGCTGGGGCTCCGTTAATGAATCCGGAGCTCCGATTGTACACTAAGAAATTAAGAGCGGGTGCAGTTATTTATTTATATTAGTGTCGTTAGTCGTTACGCTTTATTCATATTATTATTTCCATCTTTTGTGTAAGAAAAAAATATCCCACAACCCAATGCGTTTCTAGAAGCTAGATGGACGCGCAAGAAGGGAAGTGAAATGCACGGTCCAATAAGAGATTACAGGTGAAGAATTATTGGGAAATGGAAATAATTATTAGGTGTACCACCTATATGTAAGATTCAGCTATTTGACTTCTACGGTGGGACGGTGTTGAGAAGCTTGTCTTTTCTCTGATTTCTTCTTCTTTTTTTACTTAAATTTTACTCAAAACTTTGGGGAGAAAAGAGTAAGGTAAATTAATTCTTTATTTGGATATAAATTAACGGTTTAATTCAAGATTTAATCTATGTTATTTTCTCACTTTATTATCTAATTTTTTATTCATTCGGTTTTATTCATCGAGCTGTTGGGTAATAGATTACACCTATTCAGCAAGTAGAGGCTTAGATGGGCTAATGTGCTCTGCTTGTTTTCTTTTAACCCGTTCTTGGCTCTCTCTTTCATGCTAATGTTCTTATTTTTATTTTGATAAGCCATAGTTTTCCTTGCAACCTGCTCAAGTTGATTCAACACCTTATTCTTATTCCCCTCGACAACCGCTACAACTTGATGATTGGGCTCAGGTCGGGTAGGATGTTGTTTAATGACTGTATGCACCCCTAAGCCTACTTTATATGGCCCATCCCTATTTATTTTAAAGGCCCCATATCGATTTCTTCTTAAAGCCTCGTAGATAAAATTTCATGTGATTCAGTAAACAGAATAGAAATTTAATTCCATCATTATTAGATCGATTCGTAGGATTCGATGAAGAATGAAAAAAGAATGGGATTTTTTTGAGAAATAGGAAATTCAAAATGCTCAGAGGGATGAAAATGGGGAAATGTCTACAATACCTGGGTTGAATCAGATACAATTTGAAAGATTTTGTGGGTTCATGGATCGGGGCTTAATAGAAAAACTTTATAAGTTTTCAAAAATTGAAGATATAAAGCAAGAAATTGAATTTCAATTCTTTGTGGAAACATATCAATTGGTGGGATCGTTGATAAAAAAAAGGAATGTTGTGTATGAATCAGTCACATATTCTTCTAAATTATATGAATCCTCAAGATTAATTTGGAAAACCAATAAGGATATGCAAGAACAATATTTTTTTATTGGAAACATTCCTTTAATGAACTCCCTCGGAACTTCTATAGTAAATGGAATGTTGGAAAATTTGGTTTGAAAATAACATAATAGAGCACAGCGAAATTTTAAAAATTTTCTTTCAAAATTGACCAAATGTGATGTTATAGCAATAAAGTTATTTACTTGGATTGTACATGTGTTTTATACAAAGCAGACTAAATTGTTCTCAACTTTCAACCACACAATCTTCTGTGCTATCCTTGATCTTGATTTGCCAGAGTGTGGACTCTATATGCAAATCGATGAAAAATTTTAGTGTGAAACTTAATAGCTAGAAATCGAAAGACTAATTCTTGTCAAAAGATAGAATTATTTGAAAAATAATAATATTTCTATATTTTGAAAGAATATCAACTATGAGAGACGTGTTATGACCTAGCTCTCAATCTCTATTTATAGAAATAATAAAAAGAGTTTCAATCGAACAAGTATTAATTAGATAATAATATTCAAATAGGAAAACATGACTCCTATTAGAGTACTCTATAGGGGTGGCAGCAACCCTCTCAAAGCGCCCTCTTTACTTATTGTAGTATTGTATTCAATGTTCACAACTTTCCCAAACACTTCCGTGATAGCCTTCATTAAGCTTTTAATGTAATATCAGTATGGCAAACTTGATAAACAAATCCAAGCAATAATCTTCAAATGTTGTAGTTCCTTTATAAAAAAATCACGTCTCCAAGGTTGAACTACCAAATAATGGCCATAAACCATCTTTCATCCTCCAAACAACATCCTATTTTAATTTCTTTGTCTAGAAAGTTTTGCTAGGGAATAGTCATTACCAAGATAAAAAAGAAGAAGTTGAAACTCGCCAAAATAAAACTCTAAAGACTCTTGATTCAATTAGAAAAGGCTCTGCAGCCAATGGCACGCCCAATGAGTCATACACTCTCTTAGAAAAACAAATCTCAAGATAGGCATATCCTTAGAGATAAGGATGTCATCCTCATGAAGGGAGATCTCATCATCATCACTCTGTTGGAAAAATAGTTTAAGAAAAAAAATCACTTTAGGTATAATGGAAGTTTATTATTTAGAGTAATAAACCTATTGACTGAAATAATACCTTAGCTTTGTACAAGGCAATTAAGTCGACCCCGACTTTCAACCAAATGACATGCTCCTCTATCCTTGAACCATGAATTGCCTCTAGTGTATGCTCAAACAACACAAACCAAACCACAAAATGAAAACTTTTAATTAACTTTTAGTCGGAAAGGTACTTTCTCTCTATATCCGGTAACGACACGTTTTTTTCCCCAAAAATAGAATTTATTATGTGAAATAAATTTCCACTAGTTTTTGGCATAATAACATCATCTATTAAGTTTTCTATAATGTTTAACCGGTTATTCCTCTTTATAGAGAAAAAGTATAAGAGTTCTGTTTGAATAATGTCTAATTAAATAATATCATTTTAATAGAAAATATAGTATTATAGTAGAACTATAGTAAGAGGGGCAACGAAACCCCTAGTAGAACATTAAGGTTTGCTGCCCCTTACATGGTATAAGGCCAAGTTGGGACTTTCTTATTTTAGGTCCAATTATATGAGTTTCTTAAACTTTAATCGAACGGTATTATTTATCCAACCTAATATTTATTTTTTATTACCCAAAATATTATTTATTTAATTTAAATAATTTTTTCAATTAAACTATTTTTCCAACACAATTCTAATTCTGTTAAAGTCATTGCAGTTTTACCGTATTAGAATCTATAAGGAAATATATTTAATTGTTTTATTCAACAAATCCATAATAACTAATTAATTTAATTCCAATTTCAAAATTCATTTATTTAATTATAATTAATCAAATAATAATTTGAAAACATTAAATTAATTTCTAAGTTATTTTTGTACTTAGCGAGAAAATGTATTCATTATGGATAATGTTACATGTGATTATTTCTCTTACTTCATCGTTTTCATTTATTTTATATTATTTGGTTCTAATGCAATATGTTTCTAGTTATCTCAAGCTAGCAAATGGACCGATTGAACATATATAATTAGGGCTCAAATAATTTGTAATTAAGTTTCAACCTTTTGCCTATTAATTACAACATTATTTAGTCATGAAGCCATCCATTAAAGCATCATGACTGAGATCTCTCTTGTTATATACCGTTACGAAAGCCACTCATTGATTGCTCATCCAATGACCTCGTTATAAGTGTGTTACCCTCATAGGATATCCTTAATCTCTTTAGGATAAATTCATTCTCCCTCTATGATCATATTTTATCTCTTTATAACCATTACATTTTCCTTCATGAAAAGTCAATTACTAGTAAATAGTAACAAAATCATTTATCATTAAGACAAATGACTCATGACCATATTACTTTTCATCTATCATGTAAAGCTAATGAAAGGATACCATTTACCCTATATTTGAGCTATTAATTCAACTATTGTAGAATGCTGCAGAAGTGGTCTACCCAATGCACCAACTTTTGGTTCCTTATCTATTTGAACTTAGGCTTTCATTTACATCAACGTATACGAGTCACACATGAATAGTTCATTATCCACTCAGGATTAAGGTATTCCACACTATGGATGTCATAAATGAATGGATCCATAAATGAATCTAGATCTAATCTACTTGGATCATGTCTAATGTACTGCCAGTCCAGTCAGTCACATATATGTCTCTATATTCTAGGAGTCATTTGCTTTGATACCTTAGACAAGGTATCTCCCCGGTTGGATTTGATAGACATCATATTTTTCTCTCAATCGATTTGCTCAATTCCGATTAGACTAAAAATGTGTTTAGATTATCTACTAATATAAATTGTCATTCTATATTACAATTCAACCACGAATACAAGTCAATATTAGTTAAACAATAGATAATAAATGAGCCAATATTTACTTTTATTTTTTCTTTGCATACAAAAATCATTGAGGACAGTATGCAAATATATTAATGAACTAATGTATATTTTATCAAACCAATTAATTTGAAAATTAAAAGTATATATAGATTAAAATACCACATTAAGGATACTAGATCCCAATAGTTTCCCACTTGCCCTAGTGAAATAGATGAGTCATATTTTGCATTCCTATACCCTTTACATGTTTCTCAAAGCTTCTAGCCACTAGAGCCTTGATTAACAGACCCGCAAGGTTGTCCTCTAATGTGAATTTAACTACATCCACTATTTCAACTATTATTGCCTCTCTTTTGATATGGTACTTTCTATCAATATATTTTATCCTCTTGTGGTTTTTTGTTTCTTTGGTATTAGCTATTGTTGCACTGATATAATAATATAGCATGATAACTTTTCCCATATTAAGAATGACTTGGAAATCCCTTCAATGTTTTTTTCAAAGTTTTACGAAACCCAAAACTAGGATATTTGGCTTTCACTTAGAAGACCCAAAGAATGCTCTAGGTTTTAAATGTAAACTTTCATTACTATCTATTTTTTTAGGATGAAATCAAGGGAAAATTGACTAATTAGAGTCAATTTATTTTTCTATTTTTTTGTTATAGCATGATGATATTTAAATTGATTGAAAATATGTTCATGCATATGTATAATAAGCATGCTATATAGTTTAGGAAAAAGAATGTCATATGTACTTGTCATGACATTTTAATCATTCACGATTGAAATCAAACATTAAAAACCTTGCATGTTTTCCAAAATATTTAGTGCGAGAAGGTTCCTAAATAAGACTTATGGCCTCCATCAATGGTCTCTTGTGATGGCACGAAAACTTACTCGCCTTAAGGTACGTATTTTCATGTGGATTTCACCGAGAAGATTTTCTAAAAAGAGATAACTATCTTGTGATAGCATATGATAATTTTTCAGCCTTGAGGTCGGTATTATCATGTGGAATTCATTGAAGAAAGTTTTATTTTTAAAAAGGACAACTATCCGGTACACGTTACTTAGTGAGATTGTCCCAAGATGACTCTTTCGTGGTAAGTGTTATGATAGATGTTGAGTTGATAGCTATACACTCAAGATCATTTTAGTTAAGTAACTTTCCACAAAGCTTTACTTAAGTTAGAATGATGGCCAAATGTGAAGCAATTATTAGTACATGTGAATACCTAAAGGATTAGGTTCAAGCATTAATTGGATGGAAATCTATGTTCTTAATAGTTGATTAAGATTTCCCCAAGGTGACTTGATTCAATAGGTGTAGGAATTATCATTGCAACGACTTATAAATGTTTTCAAAGTTTAATGTAAGATGCATACATCATCTTAATGCATATTGTTTGTTGCAAAAAAGTTTTTAAAATATTTTCTTAATACAAATATATTAATGAATGGATAGTTTTATTTTCAGTTCAAAAATAACACCAACTCCCTTAACATACATATTATCTGAGAACAAATTTAATGAAAATAACTATAATGAATAGAAAAAAACCTCATAATCATCCTAAGCTGTAATAAACTCAAGACGACTCTTGATAATAAATGCCCTCTGGCCAACCAAGCTGGGCATTGACCGCCTTCGGACATACTAACATCAAGAGTGTGAAAACTGCAACTAGGATGTGGAATTGAGGCAATGTCTAAAAGTATATAGGTCAGGTTATAATATAATTACAATGAAGTAGGTGAGGACTCCGAGGATCGTACCCAAGGGAGGCGAGTACTAGATTAAAGATAACCTAAACACAAATAGAATTAATTAGTAATCTAGATAAATCATATTACGACAAAATGTAAAGAAGAGATTTTTGGGTTTTTATGAATGAAAGAATAAGAATTGCATAAATAAATTGAACTTTGAATAAATAAATTCAAAACTTAATCAAATCTAAACATGGGTGATTAGCTCATTTTGGTAGTCATAATCACATGTTGGCTCGAACTTTCTTGTTCAATCAACTAGTCAATACCCTAACAGGATCTTCTGATTTGTCCACTGAAATACTGAGTCAGCAATAACAACTTATTTTCTGACCTCATGTAACGCCCCAATTTTCGGGAATTCTGTGAATGTTGGCAAAATTTCATGCTTTGATTTTGTCATTTGTGAGTGAAATTATGAAATAGGACCTATATGAAAATGTTTGAAAATGCTATAGGCTAATTTGTAGTGGCCAAATAAATAGTAGTGCAAAATAGGAGGATTTGCATGTCAAACCTCCCATTTTACAAGAAGTGGCCGGCCATCATGCTGTTGAAGACAATATGTGCTCTTGATATCCATAATTTATGGTACAAATTGATAAAAAATTGATAATGGGTTAGGTAAATGTTCCATGATGGGCATGATAAGCATTATGGACATTTTTTTATTGACATTATGGCATAGGTATGGCACAAATAATATAGGTTATTTTGTGTCATAAAATGTTGGGTAATAAAATAACAAAAGGATGGAAAGAACAAAGTTTTGTCCATATTTGTTCATCATAGCCGAAAGTTAGAGAAGAGAAAGGAGAGGAGAAAGCTCTCGAGTATTCGGTCACTAGGAGGAGGAAAATTGAAGGTAAGTTCTTGGTACCTGGCTTCTATTTTGAGGTTCATGAGTTCTTCTTGATTCTACCTTAACTCTTGAAGCATATTTTGGTTTTTAGTTGTGTTGTGAGCATTTAGTCATGAATTAAAATGAAGGAAATGGTTGTTGTTTCATGTTCTTTTGATGAAAAATGGAAGATAGGTGAAGTTGAGCCAAACAAATGAGCATGCATGTGCCTTAGATGCTAAAGGGAAAAATCAGCTAGCATGTTGTGCTTTAAAATGATGAAATGGAGATTATACTTAAGTAAAATCATAGATATGTGATGATTGATTGGTGATATACATGTTTAAATAACATGCATGCAAGGTATGCGTGAAAGAGTGATTTGGTAATAAATCTGCTTGGGATAGCAGCAGTAATGTGAATTTGGAAAATCACCATAAATTGTGGTAGATGAATTAGAAGCTGAATAAATTGTGTAATTAAAACTTATTGAGTCTAGTTTCAAATGAAATAAACAAGAACATATTTTGAATTCTGTACAATGAGAAATTTGATTCGTAATGAAGAGTGGTCAGATTAGTCAAACAGTGAAACATGGGAAACTTTGAGAAAAATTTGGTATTGATTGGCTAAACCAAAAATTCTGAAAATTTTATGGGTAGAATATATATGAGTCTATTTTCAGGAAAAATTAACTGCACTTGATTTGGAGTTTTGTAGCTCCAGTTATAAATGATTTAGTGACTGTTGCTCAGGAAGACAGCTTGCAGTGAAATTATGATTATGTGGTAAACACTGACAAAAATTTGTTAATGAGTTGCTTATTGATTTCTTATAAGCTTACTCTGATCTGTAGGTGTGGTTGGCCGAATATTGTAAGGGGTTAATACGTAGTTCGTATTTGAATAGTTAGATTAACGTGTTAGTAATCCAATTGTAGGCGGTTCGTGTGTGGATCTCGTCAGCATATCGTCGCAAACAGGTGTGTAACTAACACCCTCTTATAGACTAGATCGGCACAAGCTGAAAAGCCGAAATGCCGAAAAGCCGGTATTTTGAGATCTTGCGAGTGTGTGAATGCTCAAGAGATTAATAGTTTGATGTATATGGTAAATTAAAGTGATAAGACTGTAGAGTGCGCGATTCCGTGCATTTCGATAGTTTTGGGCTTAATGGGCCAAAAACGGGATAATGGGCCAACGGGCCCAAGTTGGTAAGAAAACGCAGTAAGTGTTTCTGATCGTACGTAAATGGCTATGTTATGTATGAAAACCTTAAGAATAGTGAAATTACTTGAACACCCCTATGTATGCAAAATTACCGTTATACCCTTAGGGTTATTTTTTTCTGAAAAGCATGATGTTCTGTTTCTGTATACGTATGCCATGACATATTATTTCTGTTGCATGGGGACATGGGTTATATTATGGAGGAAGCGTCCTGGTGGCTATGCCACAAATATCTGATCTGGTGGCTCTGCCACATATATCTGTTCTGGTGGCTCTGCCACGATTATCTGTATCTGGTGACTCTGTCACATTATCTGTTCTGGCAGCCATGCTGCAAATTCTGTGGTGTGTAGCGGTTGGGTGGGTCGAGTTGTCTCCCCACACGGTGTAAGGTTGGTACGGGGGTGTATACAGTTGGATATGGTTGGGTTTCTGCATAAACATGTAATATCTGTTTTGTTCTGTTATGGGCCTATGGGCTTTATTCTGAATTCTGTTCTGGGCTAAGGCCAACTTATTCTATTTCTGTGGTTTGAGCTGATATAGGCTATGGTTG